>NW_007726253.1:984734-985356 GCF_000696425.1 Galeopterus variegatus
GAGGTGGCTCCCCAGAGAGGCCCAAGACCCGAGGCAACCACACACACAAGACACTAGAGGCCAACTGAGCAGTCACAGAGGTAGCCATACCAAATTGACAAACACAGCCACAACTTAGTTAGCCAATAGGGTCAAACCTGTGCACTGTGAAACCCCCTGCCAAAATGAACAAACATCAAAAAAAAGATACCAGAAATAAAAAAACCAAGAAAGTACACTGCCAAAAGTTAATAAATTTCAAACTCTAGATCCTATAGAACAGGAAGCCCTTGAAATGAATGACAAGGAATTTCAAGTGATAATTTTAAAGAAACCAAATGAGATACAAGAAAACTCAGCTAGACATCATGATGAAATGAGGAAAAGTATACAGGACATGAAAGAGGAAATCTACAAGGAAATCAATGCCCTGAAAAAAAATGTAGCAGAACTTGCTGAACTGAAGAAGTTATTCAGTGAAATAAAAAACACAATGGAGAGTTTAACCAGCAGACTTGCGGAAGTTGAATAGAGAACCTCTGAACTTGAAGGTGGGCTGTTTGAAATAACACAAGCAGACAAAAAAAAAAAAAAAGAAAGAAAGAAAGAAAAAAGAATTAAAGGCATTAAAGAAAATCTGAGA
>NW_007726254.1:0-3664 GCF_000696425.1 Galeopterus variegatus
AAAAAATATACAGGACCTGAAAGAAGAAATGTACAAAGAAATCAGTGCCCTGAAAAAGAATATAGCAGAGCTTGTGGAGTTGAAGAATTCATTCAACGGAATAAAAAACACAGCAGAGTTTCACCAGCAGGCCAGAACAAGCAGAAGAGAGAATTTCTGACTTTGAAGATGGACTGTTTGAAATAACACAAGTGGACCAAAAAAAGAAAAAAGAAAAAGAAAAAAGAATTAAAAACATTGAAGAAAATCTAAGAGAGATAACAGACAACCTTAAGCACTCAAATATCCAAATCATGGGTATTCCAGAAGGGGAGTAAAAGGGAAATGGCATTGAAAATATATTCAATGAAATAATGGCAGAAAACTTCCCAGGTATAGGGAAAGACACAGATCCACAGATTCAGGAGGCTCAATGATCCCCAAACACATTCAACCCAAAAAGGCCCTCTCCGAGACATGTTATAGTCAAATTAGCAAAACTCCAAAACAAAGAATTTTAAAAGCTGCAAGAGAGAAGTCTCAAGTCACCTAAAAGGGAACCCCAATCAGACTAACATCAGACTTTTCATCACAAACCCTAAAGGCTAGAAAAGAATGGGATGATATATTCAAAATACTAAAAGACAAAGATTGCCAGACAAGAATACTTCACCTAGCAAGGCTGTCCTCCCAAACTGAAGGACAAATAGTATATTTCTTATACAGACAAAAACTGCGGGAGTTCACTAGCACATGACCAGCCTTCCAAGAAATTTTTAAAGGAGTACTGGATTTGGTACCTGAATAACAACCACCACTGCCATAAAAACTCAAGAAAAAACAAAACCCACTAGTAAAATAAAAATGCTAACAACAAGGAGAAAAAAAGTTTATCTATTAGTCCAAGAAACCAACAAATACAGAAGACAAAAAGTAAATCAGAAAGAAAGGAATAAAAGANTATATGTTTTAGAAATGTTATATATAAATTTTGGTTTCTACATTTTCAATTTATGTTATTTAAGAATTTCAAGTGCATGCCACCCAGAGAGGCCCAGAGAGCTGCCAGGCCTATGTGCCCCCATGAGGCACCTGCACTGAAGCAGGTACATGCCACCATGGGACACCACTGGCCCAGGCCAGTGGGCACTACGCAGAGAGGCCCTGAAGCTGCCAGGCCCACAGGGCCCNCTGGCCCAGGCCAGTGGGCACTACGCAGAGAGGCCCTGAAGCTGCCAGGCCCACAGGGCCCTGAGCCACCCCCATTGGAACAGGTAAGCAGTGCTGCGGGACTCCCAGCCCAGGCCAGTACCCATGGCCAAGAAAGGCCCGAGCCTCCCACCCACAGGCACCAAGGCAGCCATGCCAAATTGGCAGTCCCGGCAGGAACCTAGAAAGACATTAGGGTCAAATGAGTGGACCATGAAATCCCCTGCAACAATGACTAAATACCAAGGAAAGATACCAGAAATATGAAAAATCAAGAAAGTACACCACCAAAGGGAAATAATAATTCTCAAGCTCTAGATCCTACAGGACAGGAAATCCATGAAACTAAATGAGATACAAGAAAACTCAGTTAGACAACATGATGAAATGAGAAAAAATATACAGGACCTGAAAGAAGAAATGTACAAAGAAATCAGTGCCCTGAAAAAGAATATAGCAGAGCTTGTGGAGTTGAAGAATTCATTCAACGGAATAAAAAACACAGCAGAGTTTCACCAGCAGGCCAGAACAAGCAGAAGAGAGAATTTCTGACTTTGAAGATGGACTGTTTGAAATAACACAAGTGGACCAAAAAAAGAAAAAAGAAAAAGAAAAAAGAATTAAAAACATTGAAGAAAATCTAAGAGAGATAACAGACAACCTTAAGCACTCAAATATCCAAATCATGGGTATTCCAGAAGGGGAGTAAAAGGGAAATGGCATTGAAAATATATTCAATGAAATAATGGCAGAAAACTTCCCAGGTATAGGGAAAGACACAGATCCACAGATTCAGGAGGCTCAATGATCCCCAAACACATTCAACCCAAAAAGGCCCTCTCCGAGACATGTTATAGTCAAACGCTCAGCCAGTGAGCGGGAACCAGTCTCCACATGGGATCTGAAAGAAATAAGAATTTTAAAAATTGAAGAAAATCTAAGAGAAATAACAGACAACCTGAAGTGCTAAAATATCCAAATCATGGGTATTCCAGAAGGGGAGGAAAAGGGAAATGGCATGGAAAACATATTCAATGAAATAATAGCAGAAAAGTTCCCAGATATAGATCTTCAGATTCAGGAGTCCCAAAGATACCCAAACGTATTTGACCAAAGAGGTCCTCTCTAAGATATGTTATAGTCAAACTGGCAAAACTCAAAGACAAAGAGAGAATCTTAAAAGCTGCAAGAGAGAAGCAGCAAGTCACCTGTAAGGAAGCCCCAATCAGAATAATATCAGTCTTTTCAGCAGAAACACTAAAAGCCAGAAAAGAATGGGATGATATATTCAAAATACTAAAAGACAAAGATTGCCAGACAAGAATACTTCACCTAGCAAGGCTGTCCTCCCAAACTGAAGGACAAATAGTATATTTCTTATACAGACAAAAACTGCGGGAGTTCACTAGCACATGACCAGCCTTCCAAGAAATTTTCAAAGGAGTACTGGATTTGGTACCTGAATAACAACCACCACTAGCATAAAAACTCAAGAAAAAACAAAACCCACTAGTAAAATAAAAATGCTAACAACAAGGAGAAAAAAAGTTTATCTATCAGTCCAAGAAACCAACAAATACAGAAGACAAAAAGTAAATCAGAAAGAAAGGAATAAAAGATACTTAAGAAATCCGAAGAAAAATCAATAAAATGCCAAGAGTAAATCAATAATTTACAATAACAACTCTTAATGTAAAAAGATTAAATTCCCCACTCAAAAGACACAGACTGACGGACTGGATTAAAAAGGTGGACCCAACTATACGCTGCCTTCAAGGGACTCACCTCACCTGTAAAGACACATATAGACTAATAATGAAAGGATGGAAAAAGATAAACCATGCAAATAGAAATGGAAAATGAGCTGGAATAACTATTCTTATATCTGATAAAATAGACTTTAAACCAAAAACCATAAAAAGAGAGAAAGAAGGCCACTATATGATGACAAAAGTATTTATCCATTAAGAAGACATAACAATCATAAATACATATGCACCCAATGTCAGAGCAGCCAGATTTATAATGCAAACACTATTAGACCTAAAGAATGAGATAGACGCTGATACTATAATAGCAGGGGACCTGAACATCCCACTCTCAATATTGGACAGATCATCTAGGCAAAGAATCAGCAGAGAAACACGAGATCTAAACAACACTTTAGACCAATTGGATTTGGCAGATATCTACAGAACATTCCATCCAGCAACCTCAGAATATTCATTCTTCTCATCAGCACATGGAACATTCTCCAGGATAAATCACGTTAGGTCACAAATCAAGTCTCAATAAATTCAAATAAATTGGAATTACTCCATGTATTTTTTCAGACCACAATGGATTAAAATTAGAAATTGATAACAAACGAAACTCTGGAAACTATACAAATACATGGAAATTAAACAGCCTTCAACTTAATGACATATGGGTCCAAGAAGAAATTAAAGAGGAAATCAAAAAATTTATTGAAACT
>NW_007726254.1:4545-15313 GCF_000696425.1 Galeopterus variegatus
ATGATCAAGTGGGATTCATCCCAGGGATGCAAGGTTGGTTCAACATATGCAAATCAATAAAGGTGATACACCATCTCAATAAAATCAAACACAAGGACTATATGATCCTCTCTACAGATGCTGAAGAAGCATTTGACAAAATTCAACATTCATTCATGATAAAGACTCTCTGCAGACACCAGTGCCGAATGAGTGGGCCATGACAGCTACTGCCACAGCAACCACCACTACCTCATAGGTTACCTAGTGACCACTCATAGGCATAGGCATACACAGAAGGAGAGTCACCAGTGGAGCCCAGGGAAAGAAGAAAGAAAAAAGAGAAAACCCACTCATAGTAACCCATTCAACTCAAGGAGCACTAGTATACCACAGTGCCCCCATCGGAGTCGGGGTGAGCTAGCCAGGTTAAAAACAGGCCCACCCAAGAACACCCACCATAACCTAACAGGAACAAGACTACAAGGCACTACCCCCCACAATAGAATACAGCAACACATATATAACATTATATACCATGATCAAGTGGGATTCATCCCAGGGATGCAAGGTTGGTTCAACATACGCAAATCAATAAAGGTGATACACCATCTCAATAAAATCAAACACAAGGACTATATGATCCTCTCTATAGATGCTGAAGAAGCATTTGACAAAATTCAACATTCATTCATGATAAAGACTCTCTGTAGACACCAGTGCCGAATGAGTGGGCCATGACAGCTACTGCCACAGCAACCACCACTACCTCATAGGTTACCTAGTGACCACTCATAGGCATAGGCATACACAGAAGGAGAGTCACCAGTGGAGCCCAGGGAAAGAAGAAAGAAAAAAGAGAAAACCCACTCATAGTAACCCATTCAACTCAAGGAGCACTAGTATACCACAGTGCCCCCATCGGAGTTGGGGTGAGCTAGCCAGGGTAAAAACAGGCCCACCCAAGAACACCCACCATAACCTAACAGGAACAAGACTACAAGGCACTACCCCCCACAATTTTTGAACTTGCCCATGTCGTGATGAACTGATATAGTGTCACCAACCTCAGTAAGGAAATACTAAGTGTCTGAGGGACTAGGTCACAGAGGCACTCTCACATAACCCAAACACCAAATTTTGCCAAAGTACCTACACAGAGACTGTAATACTGCATCTACATGGAACCAATACTAAAACACCTCATTCAACCATCATTATAAAACACATTCACAAGAGGAGCTCCCTCTCTGCAAACCTCACTCCAGAGTATGAGAAAAAGCAACATCTCTACCAGATGACTGAACACCAATATAGAAATACTAGAAATATGAAAAAAGAAGAAAATATGAGAATACCAAAGGAATACAGTAATTCTCAAATTCTAGATCCTATACTTCTATAGGAAGTCCTTGACATGACTAAAAAGGAACTTTGAGCAATAATTCTAAGGTAACTCAATGAGATACAAGACTCAGATGACACAATAAAATGAGAAAAAAATATCCAGGACCTGAAGGAGGAAATGTACAAAGAAACTAATGCCTTAGAAAAGAATGTAGCAGAGCTTGAGTAGCTGAAAGTTTCATTTAATGAAATAAAAAATATAGCAGAGAGCTTAAACAGCAGGCTAGAACTAGAAGGAAAATCTCTGATCTTGAATATAGCATTTTTGAAACGAGGCAGACAGAAAAAGAGAAACTTTTAAAAATGAAGAAAATAGAGATAGCAGACAACCTTAAGCACTCAAATATCCAAATCATGGGTGTTCCAAACATAGGAAAAAAGAAAAGGCATTGAAAACATATTCAATGAAATAATAGCAGAAAATTTCCCAGGTATAGGAAGAGATACAGATCTTCCGATCCAGGATGCTCAAAGATATCCAAAAAAATTCAACCCAAAAATGTCGTCTCCAAGACACATTATAGTCAAACTGGCAAAGCTCAAAGACAAAGAGAGAATCTTAAAAGCTGAAAGAGAAAAGCATCAAGTCACTTTTAAGGGAGCCCCTATCAGACTACCAGTAGTCTTTTCATCAGGAACACTAAAAGAAAGAGGAGTATGGGGTGATGTATTCAAAATGCAAAGAGACAAAAATTGCCAGCCAAGAATACTATAACCAATACTATAAGCTAAGCTATCCTTCCAAAATGAAAAACAAATAGTATATTTCCCTGACAAACAAAAACTTAGCAGACATCTACAGAACATTCCAACCTCAGAATATAAATTTTTCTCATTACCACATGGAACATTCTCCAGGATAGACCACATGTTAGGTCACAAATCAAGTCACAACAAATTTTAAGAAATTGAAATTATTTCATGTATTTTTTCAGACCGCAATGGATGAAAACTAGAAATTGATAAAATGAAACTCTGGAAACTATATAGATACATGAAAATTAAACAACATTCTACTGAATAACATATGTGCCCGAGAAGAAATTAAACAGGAAGTCAAAAAATTATTGGAACTAATGAAAATCATGACACATCATACAAAAACTTGTGGGATACTGTAAAAGCAGTAATAAGAGTGAAGTTTATTGAAATAAATACTTACTTCACAAGAATGGAAAGATGACCAATAAACAACCTAGAATTTTACCTCAAAGAATTAGAAAAAGAACATTCCCACCCCAAAGATAGAAGATGGAAAGAAATAATTGAGATCAGAGAGCAAAACTAAATGAAATAGAAACCCCAAATGATACAAAAGATCAAAGAAACAAAAAGTTGGGTTTTTGAGATGATAAACAAAATAGTAAAGCCATTAGTAAGGCTGACTAAAAAAAGAAGAGAGAAGATGCAAATAACAAAAAAATAGGAAAAAGGAGACATTACAGATGATACCATGGATATACGAAGAATCATTAGAGACTATTATAAACAAGTATACACCAATAAATTTGAAAACCTGCAGGAAACGAAGAAATTTCTGACACGCACAACCTACCAAAACTGAGCCAAGTAGACATAGAAAATCTGAACAGACTAATAACCAAAAAGATTGAGAAGTAATCAGCAGTCTCCCAACAAAGAAAGGCCCGGGACTGGATGGCTTCACTGCCAAATTCTACCACACCTTTAAAGAAGAATTAACACCAACTCTCTATAAACCATTCCAAAAAATTGAAAGGAGGCCATTCTCCCAAACTCATTCTATGAGGCCAGCCTCACCCTGATATCAAAACCAGACAGAGATACAAAAATATAAGAAAACCATAGGCCAATATATTTAATGAATATAGATGCAAAAATTCTCAATAAAATACTAGCTAATAGAATACAGCAATACATAGATAACATTATATACCATGATCAAGTGGGATTCATCTGAGGGATGCAAGGATGGTTCAACATACACTAGTCAATAAATGTGATACACCACATCAACAAAATCAAGGACAAAAACCATGTGATTATCTCAATAGATGTAGAAAAAGTATTTGACAAAATTCAACATCCCTTCATGATAAAGACTGTCAACAAATTATGTGTAGAAGAAAAGTACTTCAATACAGTTAGAGCCATATATGACAAACCCACATCAATATCCTAAATGGGGAAAAGTTGAAAGCTTTTCCCTTAAGAATAGGAATGAGACAACAATGACCACTCTAACTACTTCTACTTAACACAGTATTGGAAGTACTAGCAAGAGCAATCAGGAAAGAGAAAGAAATAAAGGGCATCCAGAGTGGAAAGGACGCAGTCAAATTGTCCCTGTTTGCAGATGACATGATCCTGTATATAGAAAAGCCTGAAGACTCTACCAAAAAACTCAGAGTGTTGATAAACAATTTCAGCAAAGTTGCAGTATAAAAAAATCAACATGCAAAATCAGTAGCATTTTAATATTCCAACAATGGACTAGCAGAAAAAGAAATAAAGAAAGCTAGTCCATTTACAATAGTCACCAGAGAAATAAAATACTTGGGAATAAAGTTAACCAAGGATGTGAAAGTTCTCTGTGATGAGAACTACAAATCACTGTTGAGAGGAATTGAAGAGGATACCAGAAGATGGAAAGATATTCCATGCTCCTAGATTGGAAGAATTAACATTGTATAAATGTCCATACTACCCAAAGTGATCTACAGAGTCAATGCAATCCCCATCAAAATACCAATGACATTCTTCACAGAAGTGGAAAAAACAATCCTAACATTCATACAGAAAAACAAGATCCCAAATAGCCAAAGTAATACTGAGCAAGAAAATAAATAAATAAAGCTGGAGGCATAACACTACCTGACTTCAAACCATACTACAAAGCTATAGTAACCAAAATATCATGGTACTGACACAAAAATGGACACACAGACCAATGGAACAAAATAGAGAACCCAGAGATCAGCCCATATACCTACAGCAAAGATCAGCTGTCTGATCTTTGACAAAGTCACCAAGAACACACACTGGGGAAAAGATTGCTTCTTTAATAAATGGTTCTGGGAAAATTGAACATCCATATGTAGAATAATGAAATAAGATCTATAATTCTTGCCATATACCAAAATCAACTCAAAATGAATTATAGAATTAAATTTATGTCCTGAACTATAAAACTCCTAGAGGAAAACATAGGGGTAACACTTCAGAATGTAGAACTGGGCATAGACTTTAAGAATATGACCCCAAAAGCACAGGCAACAAAAGGAAAAATGAACAAATGAGATTATATCAAACTAAAAACCTTATGCACAGCAAAAGAAACAATTAACAGAGCAAAAAGACAACCAACAGAGTGGGAGAAAATATTTGCAAAATATGCATCCAACAAAGGATTAATATCTAGAATATACAAGGAACTCAAACAACTTAACAACAAAAAAACAGGTAACACAATTAAAAAATGGGCAAAGGAGCTGAATAGGCATTTCTCAAAGGAAGATATAAGAATGGCAAACAGAAACATAAAAACAAATGTTCAGCATTACTCGGCATCAGGAAAATGCAAATCAGAACCATATTGAGATATCATCTCACTCCAGTTAGACTGGCTAATATCAAAAAGACTGAGAATAACAAATGCTGGTGAGGAAGCAGAGAAAGGGGAACTCTCCTACACAGCTGGGAATGTAAAATGGTTCAGTCATTATGGAAAACAGTATGGAGGGTCCTCAAACAACTACAGATAGAACTGCCATACAATTCAGCAATGTCACTGCTGGGTATACATCCAAAGGAATGGAAATCATCATGTTGAAGGGATACCTGTACTCCCATGTTGAGTGCAACTCTATTTACAATAGCCAAGAGTTGGAGCCAACCTAAATGTCCATTGTTGGATGACTGGATAAGGAAAATATGGTATACTTATCAAATGGAATACTATTCTATTAAAAAGAATGAAATACTGCCTTTTGCAGCAACGTGGATGAACTTAGAGAAAATTATGTCAAGTGAAATAAGCCAGGCAGAGAAAGAGAAATACTGCATGTATTCACTTATAAGTGGGAGTAAACAAAATAAAAGAAACAAACAAAAAAAGAAACAAAGATACAACAATCTCAATTATATGTTAAACATTCAAATGGAGAGGACAGAACTGAGGTTACCAGAGGTGGGAAAGGGGGAGTGTTGATTAAAATGATTGGAGACGCTAAGGAAGACGCAGCAGATGAGATGCAGGTGAAGAGCGGGGGGCTACTGCTCTCTTTAGCAAAGCCCAGCTTTGTTTAATCTAGCTTGCAAATGCACACAGTTGCACACGGATATTGAATTTCTTCTAGGTCATGGGGCTTTTGTGTTAGGAGGTGGTTTGTTTGGGGCAATAAAAACATTTCAGCCTTGACTTCAAAATTCATGCATGAAACCACTCTCTAGGCTTTCCAGAAGCATTGTAAGCAAAGAAATTCTTGGTTTTTACATTGCAATTTTATTTTATTGCTACTGCTAAGTAAAGTTCTAAAACAAGGTAAAATTCATAAAAATTATTATATTTCAAGTTCTTTTCAATCCAATCTTTTGCCATTACTAATATTACTTAAGCCATCACCTGGCTTCATGGTTTCATATTAATAGTTCATTTTTGAGAAGAAATAGCAATTAAACAAAATTAAAAACTTACAAATTTGCTCTAATCTGAAAAATATTCTAAGTTTAGCATTTTTAATTCAGTCATATGGCAGAATTAACATTCCAGCTATTACAGCTTTTATTACTTTTAGCAAGCTTGTGCATGCGAGATAAGTATCAATGCACAAATTCTGTTATACTTTTCTCAAGAGCAGAAGGCCGTTACCTCCCTTGTCAAGCACTTGGTTATCTATAATGCGCCTCCTGGGAACATCCCAAGAAAGTGTTCTCACAACTTCAGGCGTTCTCAAGGATTGTTTGCAATCCTTGACATTTCTTGGTTAACTTGTTTGCGAGTTCACCAAGTGAACATGTCCTTGGGTGCTGACCACAGAAGCCCATTGACCATTTCCTTCAGGGAGGGGCAAGAAAAGGGGGACAAGGGAGGAACTGGTAAAGGTCCATGAAAGATTTGAACATCACATATTGTACACAGGTATTGATTATTGATATTCAATGCTGTACCCCACAGATATATACAGTCAAGTATGTTTCAATAAAAAATAAATTGAAAAAAGAATTAAGATGAGAAACTCTAAGGTAGAGTACTACAAAATAATGAAAGAAATAATTTTCTAAGACAAATCAAGAATCATGAACCTGAATACACCTAAAAACAGAACCTCAAATTGCGTAAAGAAGAATTACAAACAGTTAATGGATCCACAATGAAAGTGGAAGATTTTAAAATATCTCTTCCAGAAGGTGACAGATCATGAATACCAAAAGTTAGTGAGATTATAATAAATTCAAAAAATGTGTTTAAATATCCTGAACTTGAATAGAAAACATTAATTTATTTTGGGAACATACACAAAAATTGATCAATTACTAAGTCACAAAAGAAGTCTCATAAATTCCAAGGAATTAATGCTCATGTATAAGAGTTTTTCACCAAAAACAATTAAATTAGTTGTCAACATTTAAAAGAGAGGAATAAATTGTTTGTAAACTAAATTTTTAGGTAAACCATGAATAAAATCACAGTCAAATTACAAAACACTTAGAACTAGCTGCAATTCAAGTGCTATAAAACAGATCTTGAACCTGTTCTAAAGTAATATGGAGAAGAAAAATTCTATACTTACATACATGTATATGAACAAACAATAAACAAAAATGAATGAGCTACATGTTCAACTCAGGAAGTGAGAATAAGAAGAGTAAGCCCAGAGAAGTAACAAATAACAAAAAGTTTATGAAATGGGAGTTCTGGTCAAGATGGTGGAATAGATGGTTCCCAGCATCACTCTCTCCCACAAATCAACCAACTTACAACAAAAAAAATGTAACATCAGCCAAGCTGGGGCCACTGGAGCTCAGAGGAAGAGGAGAGACCTACAGAGTTCATGAAGGTGGGAGAAACCATGATGAGAGAAAGAAAATACTGCTCTAAGTGTTTCTGGCCATGGCCACTTTAAGGCTGGAGCTGCTGAGTGCATGGAGCAGGAGCCATCAGAAGCTGCAGCTGTGCCCTTCAGATGGAGTTACTTGGAGGCAGCAGGGGATAAGAGGGCCTTGGCAGCCCCCAAGACAGCAAGACCACTAATAGGGTTCCTGTGGACCCAGTCAGGAGCAAAAAGCCAGAACAACTGAAAAAAGGGAGCCATTCAGAGGCCGGTGTGTCATCACAAGAGACCAGTGCAGGGCCTGTCCCATGGGAAATGTTTAGAACACAGGTGGTGGGGGATACAGGCCCACTGGGAGAACATTGGGACACAGCAAGGACAGCTGACCCACTCCCCAATCAGCATAGGACCACTCAGAGGAGACTGGTCAGGAATGCAGAATTGCATGGGGTGCAGTTTGATGAAAAAACTCAGGCCCAGATCAGAGTTTCTACACAACCCAGATCCACTGGGTCTCTGGAGAGCTGGAAGTACCTATAAGGTCAAACATTAAATCTTGATTTGGACAAAAAGCCTTCCCTATGGAAACAACAGCAAAGCAGCAATTTAGCTCAACCACAGAGCTCAAGTACTGGTTCCCACAGGAAGTTCCCCTGTTTTAGAAGTAAACAAAGGACAAAAAATTAGTTCTGGCCCAGGCACACCACCAGCACCTTGGGGCCTACCTGGAAACTGGAGGCACTGCAAAGGTAATTGGACCCCACTCCCACATCCAGGCAGACTGCGAGCACCTCAGGGCCCTGCCCGGGGACCTGGGATATGGAGCAGGGACTGGACCCCCCCTCCCAAAACCAGGCACACCATGCCAGTGCCTCAGGGCCTGCCCAGGGACCCAAAGCATGGAACCAGGGACCAGGCCCCCCTCCCACAACCAGGCACACTGTGCCAGCATCTCAGGGCCCACCCAGGGGCCCAAGGCATGGAGAAGGGGACTGGGCCCCCTCCTGCAACCAGGCACACCGTGCCAGCACCTCGGGCGGGGCTAGCCTGGGGACCCAAGGTATGTAGCTGGGATCCAGACACACCCCACAGCCAGGCACACCACCAGCACCAAGGAGCATGCAAAAAACCATCACTTCCATGTGGGCGGCCCACCACAGCCACTACAATAACCATGGCTGCCATGAAAGTGGGTAGATGCCACAACCACCACACAGATGGTCCACCAGCCACTGGAATGCATTGACACAAAGAGAGTCACTGGCAGAGACAAAGAAAAGAAGAGGACGTCTCTTTCCACAAAGCCCATTTCAGAGTGACAGAAGAAGCATCTGCTCTATGATAATATTGGGGGACCTGATCACACCTCTCAGCATTGGACAGATCATCTAGGTGACAGATCAACAGAGTAACTATTATTCTTTCAGAAGGAGAGAAGAAATCTAGGGCAATTAGAGGGGCTTGGGGGATGGAGAGGGGGATGGGGAGAGATTGGACAAGGGGCATAAAGAATAATTATGATTTGTAACAGTATATATGCTAGTAATATTGATTTGATCAACATATCTCAATGTTGAACTCCAAAAATATGTATAATTGATTCTGATTCAATAAATAATTTTTTTTAAAAAATGTTTATGAAATGGGGGGAGCAAAGCGGGAGATGTAATTGAACAAATTACTAGGCAGTTCTCTGAAATGACCAATGACATGCGTTTCTAGAACCAATTGCCAGAAACAAATAAAGAAGTTACAAAAACAGAAGGAATAAAGGATAAAATCATTGAAGCAAAATCTTCACCACCCCCTGCCCCCCGGAGTGTTGACCTAGATGCTTTGACCCCTCTGTTGCACCAAACCTGTAAGAAATAAATAGTCCTTAATATTCTCTAAATTATACACACTGCTTCTAAGAGTAATAAAAGAGGGAAAGTGGGAAAATTGTGTGCTCATGTTCAGATGCTATTGGAACCTGGATACCAAAGTTTAATAAAGAGAATACTAGGGAAGAAAATTAGACCAGCTTAGTTGAAATGACAAAGTGATCACACACATTCAACTTCTGTTCCTCCCCAAATCCCGCTAAAACGTGAGGAAAGAAATTTTCAAAAGATATTAAGCTACAAAGTAAAGAGAGCAGCAAAAGAGAAAGCAGGCAAAATAATCCAAGTAATATAGTTCTTTGGGTATTAACCTGGCAGGAAACCAGTTGCCCTGCAAATTCCGACAGGGACTGGGGGCTGAGTCCCTTGCTGAACACAGAGTCCCAGGCTTTCCCTGTCCAGACACAGCCTGGAGACACCTGACCCCTTCCCATCCCCTGAAGAAAACCAAAGTTTATTTCCTAGCAAAAGGGAACCTGGGAGAATCTGAACTCTCTTAGCTCGAGCTGCTTTAACAAAATACCATAGAAAGGGTGGCTTCAACAACAGGAACTTATTTCTCACAGTTCTCCAGGATGGTAAGTCCAAGATCAAGGTGCTGGCAGATTCAGTTCCTAGTGAGGACCTGCTGACTGTCTGGCAGATGACCACTTTCTCTTTTGCCCCCATGTGATGGAGAGAGGACAGTAATCTCATGAGGGGGCCCCACTGTCATGATTTCATCTAAACCTAATCACCTCCCAAAGGCCCCATCTCCAAATACCAACCCATTAGGGGTTCGGGTTTCAATATACGAATGGGGAGAGGGCCACAAATGTCCAGTTCATAAAATGGACTTCCTCAGAGCAAAACAAGAGAACATGTGAAACTCAATTTCCCCTGATTTTAACTAACAAGTCACCAAATCCAAATTGGTTGAGAGAAATGACCCTTCACCGTCTGAAATGAAAATTATGAAGACTTCTCACCCGTCCTTACTCTGTCTCTCCCTTTAGCTTACCCCCATCTTCTCTCTCTCTGCCCTCCTCCCACCCTCGAGGCCAAGTTCCCTCATTAAGCTCTTTCTTTATCTGAGTAAAATTTGATGTGTTGAAATTTGTTTCTGTGTCATTGAATCACATGGAAGAAAGCTGCTGCGTAGGCCCATAGTGATAGGATGCTTCATCAGACTGTGAGCTTCTGTGAGATAGGGAATACATCTGACACACAGTAGGACAATAATACAGGTTTTCATAATAAGTGTTTGAATGAATAAATTTGAGGGCATTGACACCTACACATGTGCAAAACTTAGTATTGCAGAATTAGCTGCTTGAAACAACCCACGGTGATTTTGGAGGACTGTTGGATTTTTATGCATATATGTTCTTTTTTTCTTTTCCTTTTTGTCTTTTTTCATGACCGGAAACAGATCACAACCCTCAGTGTCGCGCCCATACCGGACCGGGACCGGCAACGGGATCGCAA
>NW_007726254.1:16396-18914 GCF_000696425.1 Galeopterus variegatus
TTGTTCTGCATGTTTTAGAGCAAAAAAAAAAAAAAAAAAAGAAAGAAATCCTGATACGTGGGACAAAAATTACCGATCTAACCCCACAGAAACCTTGCAGCATCATTGGCACACAATGACAGGAGTTACAAAACGCATCAGGATCTTTATGATTTCTGGAAAAGTCAGTTGGAGCAAGAGTACACACATTGAGCTACAATATCTCCTACCCCTTCCCCCCACGAAACATAACAGTCCTCCCTTCTGTTTAACATAATCTTGTCATTAGCAAGGAGGAGGTCTTTGGCTTCCTTCATTTTGTGTCCAGGTAAGTCCTCAGAAGGTGTAGACAGGACCAGCTGGACTGCATCTGCTGTTCTCAAGCTGCCAGGAGAGGAACGCCTCGACCATAGTCACCAAGTTGATGGTACATGGGGGCTCATCGGCCACATACCTTGGAAAATCACAGGCCCAGGAACTGCAAGAACACTCCCTGGTCCAGCTCCACAGCTCTCACCAAAGACCACATCCCCTGTGGTGTTACCCACTTGAAAACTGGGTGCAGACACTGTGGTCTGCCTTGCAAGGCACTGCTACATATGGGGAGAAACACTGGGTTCTACATTCTACCTGTCTGTAGAAAATGCAGAGAAAATGGAATCTCTCCTAGGTAAAAAAATAAAAAATATATAAAGCACAAATAACTTAAAAGTCATGTGAAATAAGATTCTTTGGAATTCCTAGGAATGGATAAAAGAATACAGCGATGTTTGGGCTGATAAATGAAAACAACTTCCCCTGCAGGAGTCTGTTTAAATTAATGGAAGTGTTGCACTGCCACTATTTATAGACACTGTCATTATTTATAGCGCCATGAAGTACTTCTCAAACATGTTGAGCCAAGAAGCGATTCTAACCCAGAAATTCTGAATTCACTCAATGATTAGCTAGAAAACGAGGATTGTAGCTCAACATGCTGGTATCAATCCAGAATACAACTCACTTTTCAGTTCCCTCAAATCTCTACCTTCAAAGAACACTTGTTACAACCGAACCTCAAGTGGGGCTCCCATGATTTGGCTCTGGCTCAGCCCCTGGGATAAGGCCTTCTGAATAGCAATGCTTAATAAAACCATTATATAATAAATTTATCTAATATATTAGTAATGCCTAATATATCTATTACACAGATATGCATAGTGTGGCTTATTAAATATTTACTCATTTTCTTGTCAACACCCCTGCTAAATTTCATGAGATCGGAGCTTTGTTTTCTTACCTCTAAACTTCCATGCCTCATGCGCAGCAAGAACTCAGTATACAGCTGGAGGGTGGATGGACGGAGAGCACACGTCAGCTGTCTGCACACCTAATTGCTGCCTGAGTGTACTAGACTGTGAATACACAAACAGCACCACCAACTCCCCATTTTCTGAATCCAAAAAACCAGGAATCACCCTTCATTCCTCTCTCTCCCTCTCAGCCTGCCCCATCAGTAAGTCCCATTGCTGCCACATGCCAAATGTACTCCAAATCCATTATGTCGTCTCCAGTCTCACTTCGTCTCACTCTGGTGAAAGCCTGTATCACATTTCATTGAGATTCTTCCTTCTTGCTCTTGCTGATTTCACTCTCGTGTTCTACCCCGCATTCACTACACTGTACTTAAACTTGCAAAAATATAAATCAGACGTATCGCTAGTTTAATTNGCCACCGGGCTGGCCCGCATATATGTTCTTAAGTGATGAGAAAATCACTGGAGATTTAGAATTTTAGGGATAATAGGAAAATCTTGGTAGATGCCCCATCTGCAGCAATAAACAAGCAAAGCACAAGCCATCAATAACAGTCCTTTCTGGGGAGCCAGCAGACACTCTTAGAGGCCTCTCCAATAGTCACTGCCCTCCCTTCCTTGCCAAAAGAACTCCAATTTTCTTACGGTGTCAGGTGTCAATGTTCTCACAACTTGAACCATAACTGGCATTCATGGTGACCTCACTGCCCTTTGCCAGGAGAAGGGTTTAGGGACAGTGACATGACTCATGGCCAATGGACATCCCAGGAGGTCTGCTGACAGGCCTCTGAGACACGGCCCTTCCTTCTTTCCTGCTTTTGGAATTATTGGGTGAGGAATCATTGTTGAAGCTTTGGCAGCCTGTCACGACCATGAGCAGAAAGCCAAGACAATCAGAGCGAAACTGACTTTGTTGAGCTGCTTGATTAACTG
This sequence comes from Galeopterus variegatus, assembly GCF_000696425.1. NCBI lineage: Eukaryota > Metazoa > Chordata > Mammalia > Dermoptera > Cynocephalidae > Galeopterus > Galeopterus variegatus. The sequence goes on from NW_007726254.1 coordinate 18,604, forward strand.
ACTCCAGAAATTTTATCTCCACGTTTCTAGTTAGGCGAGTTTTAAAAAGCCTTTTGTAAATCATTTTATTCAGTTAATCTGTTTTGTTGGTACTGTTGTTCTGTATGTTTTAGAGCAAAAACAAAAAAAAAATGAAATCCTGATACATGGGACAAAAATTACCGATCTAACCCCACAGAAACCTTGCAGCATCATTGGCACACAATGACAGGAGTTTCAAAACGCATCAGGATCTTTATGATTTCTGGAAAAGTCAGTTGGAGCAAGAGTACACACATTGAGCTACAATATCTCCTACCCCTTCCCCCCAC
>NW_007726254.1:21000-41558 GCF_000696425.1 Galeopterus variegatus
TCAGCCTGCCCCATCAGTAAGTCCCATTGCTGCCACATGCCAAATGTACTCCAAATCCATTGTGTCGTCTCCAGTCTCACTTCGTCTCACTCTGGTGCAAGCCTGTATCACATTTCATTGAGATTCTTCCTTCTTGCTCTTGCTGATTTCACTCTCATCTTCTACCCCACATTCACTACACTGTACTTAAACTTGCAAAAATATAAATCAGACGTATCGCTAGTTTAATTACATAATAGAGGAAGTGAATATTCTCACCACCTTGTTCATCAAAATTCTATCCACCAGGGGTAATCATGTACTACATAGTCTTCCCAGCTTGTCCTCTTTCTACATATGTATATACTTGGACACAGCTATAGCATGCATATGTACTTTTTAAAAACTTTTTGTAACCTTCATACATATTATGGACACCATTCTAAGTGAGTATAATAGCTATTCAATATTTCGACAGTTGGATGAGTAAAATAATGAATGGCTTCATATACTACTTTTGTTTAAATAAAGGACAACATGTGTAAGGCACAGTGGGAATACCAACAAATATGTGAACATTTGTGGACTTTATTCTGCTAGCGAGATTCTTTGCAGAATACATCAAATGGTAGGTAGGTGTTAATTGTATTTGCCATTCCTCACACTGTAGATATTATGAGAAGTGCTAGAGATTGTGTAGATCATATCGTTAACTACAAAACTGAATTCTGTGCTTTCTTTACTCCTATCCCAGCGCCTACAATGATCTTCCTGACAAATATTTTGTTTAGGGGATGCAGGTATTTCCAATCAGCATTTTCTCATGATAAATCTCTTGGTAATTCTGCATATACACAGAGACAAAGCTCAGCTCTGAAAAGCTGCAATCGCAGAGGCATACAAGCATGCACAGACCACATACCAAGTTGCTTTGCCTGAATACAAAACAAAGTGATGAATAGAAGATAAGTACCTACACATTATTTAACAAAAATTAAATTTTTTTAGGTGGATCCAAGCTATTGAGTCAAAAATGAGAGAGAAGCCACTACATATGTTATTGCTTTAAATCTTAAACGTCTTCCTTTGGGAGCTAATTGTCAGAGATTCCTGGCTGAAGGAAAAGGCAGGGTCTTATACGTTTCATTAAAAAAAAATGCATCATCTCAACCCTTTACCATTTGCATGAGGGGGTCACAAATAGTTTTACATCATACAGAAATCCCAACAAATGAGGGCTTCTGGTAAAGATGGCAGAATAGATGGTCCCCAGCGTCACTCTCTCCCTCAAATCAACCAGTTTAAAACTATTAAAAAGCAACAACAGCTAAGCTGGGGCTGCTGGAGCTCAGGAGAAGAGGAGGCAAGGCCTACAGAGTGCAGGAAGGTGGAGAAGCCACGATGAGAGAAAGAAAAAGCCCTTCCAACCATTTTGAGCTCTGGCCACTTCAAAGAGGGAGCTGATGAGTGCACGGAGTAGGAGCTGGCAAAAGCTGCAACTGTGCCCTGCGGATGAACTTGCTTGGAGGCTGCAGGGGAGAAGAGGGCCTTGGTGGTCCCTAGGCCAGCAAGACCACTAACAGGTTCCCGTGGACCCATGTAGGAGAGAAGGGCCACAGACAACTGAAAAAGGAGCCACACAGAGGCTGGTGAGTCACCCAAGGAACCAGCACACGGCCTATTTGATGGGAAGTATTTGGAACATGGGCAGTGGTGGAGACAGCCCCACTGGGGGAACACTGGGGCACAGCAAGGACAGCTGATCTGCCCCCCAATCAGCGTAGGACCACTCAGAGGAGACTGGTCAGGAATACAGAACTGCAGGGGGTGAAGTTTGCTGAAAAGACTCAGGCCCAGACCAGAGTCTCCACACAACCCAGGGGCACTGAATCTCACAAGAGCCCGAAGTACCTATAAAGTCAAACATTAAACCCTGAGCTGCACAAATAGCCTTCCCTAGGGAATCAGCAGCAAAGCAACAATTTAGCTCAACCACAGAGTTCAAGGGCTGGTCCCACAGGAAGTTCTCCCATTTTAGAAGTAAGCAAAGGACGACAAATTAGTTCCAGTGCAGAGTTTAAGTTGTGGTAACAGCAAATAATCCAACACAGAACTGGAAGAAAAAACAAAATAACCACAGATCAGAGACAAAGTTTGATATTAACTAGTAAAGGTCTCACATCACCAAAGAACACCTATAAAACCTAGAAGGACCACAATTTCTGTGGGCTACCAGGCTAGAGAGGAGGAAGGGCTGCGGGCCTCCACCATGACCCCCAACACCTGCAACCGGCCCAGTGATGAACACTGAGCAGCCGCAGGAAGTGCCTCAGGCTCTCTGGAGCCAGGATGCTGGGGGGCTAAGGGCTTCAGCCACACCCCCCTGATATTTGCATCCAGCCCAGCAATGACCAAGACATCACTGAAAAGCCCCCTGGTCTCTCCTGCAGTAATGAGGGGGCTGCCACAGGACTCAACCCTGCCTCTCCTCCTTTCTCCTTCTCCTACCCTATTTCCTTCCGCCTTCTCCTCTCCCCCTCCTCCACAACTGCTCTGCAACATCATAGAACGTTAAAAAAAATAATATTAATAAGCTTAAGAAATAAATAGAAAATGATAAAAAAAATCCCTACAAATGCAACAGCATATTTATACTGTGTCCAGCAATAATAATAACAAACAATAANTGAGGAATACAGAACTGCAGGGGGTGAAGTTTGCTGAAAAGACTCAGGCCCAGACCAGAGTCTCCACACAACCCAGGGGCACTGAATCTCACAAGAGCCCGAAGTACCTATAAAGTCAAACATTAAACCCTGAGCTGCACAAATAGCCTTCCCTAGGGAATCAGCAGCAAAGCAACAATTTAGCTCAACCACAGAGTTCAAGGGCTGGTCCCACAGGAAGTTCTCCCATTTTAGAAGTAAGCAAAGGACGACAAATTAGTTCCAGTGCAGAGTTTAAGTTGTGGTAACAGCAAATAATCCAACACAGAACTGGAAGAAAAAACAAAATAACCACAGATCAGAGACAAAGTTTGATATTAACTAGTAAAGGTCTCACATCACCAAAGAACACCTATAAAACCTAGAAGGACCACAATTTCTGTGGGCTACCAGGCTAGAGAGGAGGAAGGGCTGCGGGCCTCCACCATGACCCCCAACACCTGCAACCGGCCCAGTGATGAACACTGAGCAGCCGCAGGAAGTGCCTCAGGCTCTCTGGAGCCAGGATGCTGGGGGGCTAAGGGCTTCAGCCACACCCCCCTGATATTTGCATCCAGCCCAGCAATGACCAAGACATCACTGAAAGCCCCCTGGTCTCTCCTGCAGTAATGAGGGGGCTGCCACAGGACTCAACCCTGCCTCTCCTCCTTTCTCCTTCTCCTACCCTATTTCCTTCCGCCTTCTCCTCTCCCCCTCCTCCACAACTGCTCTGCAACATCATAGAACGTTAAAAAAAATAATATTAATAAGCTTAAGAAATAAATAGAAAATGATAAAAAAATCCCTACAAATGCAACAGCATATTTATACTGTGTCCAGCAATAATAATAACAAACAATAATACAATGTGAGCTTACTACATGTCAGGCACTTGTGCTAGTGCTTTAAATAAGTTATATCATTTCCCTACAAATGCAACAGCATATTTATACTGTGTCCAGCAATAATAATAACAAACAATAGTACAATGTGAGCTTACTACATGTCAGGCACTTGTGCTAGTGCTTTAAATAAGTTATATCATTCCATATTAACAACCCAAGAATAAATTACAATTGTTATCTTTGTTTTACATATCAGGAAACTGAGACTTAGAGCTGGAGTCCAGGACTAGCCACATTTTTAAACATGTCGTATAAAATACCACTTAAAACATAAAGTTATGATTCTAACCCCTACAGATGATGTTACTGCTAATGAAGAAAAGCAACTCATTAAATGTTTGTATTTGTTGGATAATAGAGTGTGGTAGATAGCCTCATGAATTGCCTTCTTTATAAACACAAAAATAGTAGCATTTATTGATAAAAATAATGTCACAATGGTCAAAGCGCAGATTGAGTAGGATATTTGAGAGCATGCTAAAGACAACAAAATGGTTCTTTAGCTAAACTGGGAATAAGATGATGAGCAAGTTGAGGATAATCTGTTTAGAAAAGCTGTAATGTTAATAGATGACCATGATGGTGGAAGTCTTCCACCAGGCTTAACAACTTAGAGGTATAGTGCATAAAAGAGGAAACAACAATCTGGCTCAGACCGTTTCAGCTGCATTCTGAACAATGAAAAAGACCAAAACAAAAACACAATGTCTATGTGTCAATCAGGAAAGAGAATGCTATGAACTGAATGTTTGTGTCCACCCAAAATTTATATGTTCAAATCCTAACACCCAAGGTGATAGTATTGGGAGGTACTGCTTTGGGGAGGTGATTAGGTCATTTGGGCAAATCCCTCATTAATGGGATTAGTGTCCTTTTAAAACAGTCCCCAAAAGAGCTCCTTTGCCCCTTCTGCCCTGTGAGTTTACAGCAAAAAGACAGCTATACACAAACCAAAAAGTGGGCCCTCACCAGACACCAAATCTGCTGGAGCCTTGATCTTGGCTTCCCAGCCTCTATAACTCTAAGAAGTAAATTTCTGTTGTTTATAAGCCACACAATCTGTGTTATTTTGTTATAGCAGCCAAACAGTCTAGACAGAGAATTGGAACCAAGAAATGGGGTGCTTCTGTAACAAACACCTAAAAATGCAGAAGGAGCCTTTCAACTGGGTAATGGGTGGAGACAAACATTTTGGAGGTGCATGCTAGAAAAAGCCAACACTGCCATGAATGGACCATTAAGGGCAATACTTGCAAGAGCTCAGAAAGTAAAGAAGAGAGCTATAGAGAAAGCCTCAATATTCTTAGAAAACACCTAAGTAATATTGAACAGAATGTTGATAGAAATATGAACAGCAAAGGCCATTCTCATGAGGTCTCAGAGGAAAGTGAGGAACTTATTATTGTGCAATGGAGGAAAGGTCATCCTTGTTATAAAGTGGCAAAGAATGTGACTGAATTGTGTTCATGTCAGTGTTTTGAGGAATGTAGAGCTTGTGAGCAATAAAAGTTGATATTTGGCTGAGGCAGTATCTAAGTCCAATGTTGAAGGATCAGCAGCCTGATTTCCCCTGACTACTTAACAGTAAAATGTGAAAGTCCAAATAAAAGTCCAATGTTGAAGGATCAGCAGCCTGATTTCCCCTGACTACTTAACAGTAAAATGTGAAAAGAGACAAATTACTCAAAGACAGAATTGTTAATCAAAAAGGAAGCAGGACTTAATTTGGAACATTCTTAGCCTATACATATTGAAAACACTGAGAGAGCCTATTCAGAATACAACATAAAGGGTATGGCCCAGTGACCATCTAATAAGAACATTAGTCAATAATCTAAACAGAAGCCAGGACTTATTGCCCAAGACAAAGGAAGAATGACTGAAGGCAATTCAGAAATCATCAGGGCTGCCACTCCTGGAGTGCAAGAGAGCCAGCAATCATGAAGCTACTACAGAGAGCCCTCCTTTTGGTAATGTACAGCAGACTAGTGGGGTGGGGCTGTCTCTATGACCCCAGACCAGTAAAGCTACCAGTGCACTATTCTAGCCTAAAAGAGCCACAGGTTTGGGAACCAGGCACAGAGCCACCTTAGGCTACACTCAAAGTCATAGACAGGGTTACAAAATACCTTGGAGGCCTAATCCTTGCCTGGAAAGGCTATGGGGGCAGGACTGCAACCCCAGTGTGTCCAGAAGATAGGTCCCATGCTCCAGTGGTTCTTGAAGATGGACCTCTGCCCCAGTGGGCCTGGAGGGTAGAATATTGAACCAAAGTGGATTATTCTCAAGGCTTAAGGCCTAACAGAATTTACCCCATTGTATTTAGAACCTGTCACTCCTTTCTTCTCTCATACATCTCCCTTTCAGAATTAGAATCTCTAACCTATGCTTGTCCTGTCATTATAGTTTGGAAGCACATAGTTTCCTTAATATCACAGGTTCAAAGCTGAGAAAATCTTGCCTAGGATGAATCCTACCTTGAGTTTCACTCATATCTGATTTAGAGGATATTTAGATGATTTTGGACATATACTTTTATATTTTTTCCTTGATATAGAATTTTATTTTTTCAAATTTACCAATATATAATGTAGTTGGTTTTCATGTCCCTTTACCAATTCTTCCTTTNGTTCATGTCAGTGTTTTGAGGAATGTAGAGCTTGTGAGCAATAAAAGTTGATATTTGGCTGAAGTCCAAATAAAAGTCCAATGTTGAAGGATCAGCAGCCTGATTTCCCCTGACTACTTAACAGTAAAATGTGAAAAGAGACAAATTACTCAAAGACAGAATTGTTAATCAAAAAGGAAGCAGGACTTAATTTGGAACATTCTTAGCCTATACATATTGAAAACACTGAGAGAGCCTATTCAGAATACAACATAAAGGGTATGGCCCAGTGACCATCTAATAAGAACATTAGTCAATAATCTAAACAGAAGCCAGGACTTATTGCCCAAGACAAAGGAAGAATGACTGAAGGCAATTCAGAAATCATCAGGGCTGCCACTCCTGGAGTGCAAGAGAGCCAGCAATCATGAAGCTACTACAGAGAGCCCTCCTTTTGGTAATGTACAGCAGACTAGTGGGGTGGGGCTGTCTCTATGACCCCAGACCAGTAAAGCTACCAGTGCACTATTCTAGCCTAAAAGAGCCACAGGTTTGGGAACCAGGCACAGAGCCACCTTAGGCTACACTCAAAGTCATAGACAGGGTTACAAAATACCTTGGAGGCCTAATCCTTGCCTGGAAAGGCTATGGGGGCAGGACTGCAACCCCAGTGTGTCCAGAAGATAGGTCCCATGCTCCAGTGGTTCTTGAAGATGGACCTCTGCCCCAGTGGGCCTGGAGGGTAGAATATTGAACCAAAGTGGATTATTCTCAAGGCTTAAGGCCTAACAGAATTTACCCCATTGTATTTAGAACCTGTCACTCCTTTCTTCTCTCATACATCTCCCTTTCAGAATTAGAATCTCTAACCTATGCTTGTCCTGTCATTATAGTTTGGAAGCACATAGTTTCCTTAATATCACAGGTTCAAAGCTGAGAAAATCTTGCCTAGGATGAATCCTACCTTGAGTTTCACTCATATCTGATTTAGAGGATATTTAGATGATTTTGGACATATACTTTTATATTTTTTCCTTGATATAGAATTTTATTTTTTCAAATTTACCAATATATAATGTAGTTGGTTTTCATGTCCCTTTACCAATTCTTCCTTTTCTTCCCTTCCTCTCCCCCTTCCCCCCATCAATACCATATCTGTTCAATTGTCTTAACAATTTCAAGGAATTATGATTGCTGTATCTTCTTCCCCCCTCCCCCATTTATTTGTTTCTATATTTATTTATTTATTTTTATTAGCTCCCACAAATAAGTGAGAACATACAATATTTCTCTTTCTGTGCCTGGCTTATTTCACTTAATATAATTTTCTCTAAGTCCATCCATGTTGCTGCACATAGTAGTATTTCATTTTTTATAGTAGAGTAGCATTGCATTGTGCAGATATACCACAGTTTCCTCATCCATTCATCTGATGATGGGATTTCTGCTGGTTCCAACTCTTGACTATTGTAAACAGCGCTGCAGTAAAATGGGAGTACAGGTATCCCTTTGACATGATGATTTCCACTCCTCTGGGAATATACCCAGAAGTGGAATAGCTGGATTATATGGTATNTATTGTAAACAGCGCTGCAGTAAAATGGGAGTACAGGTATCCCTTTGACATGATGATTTCCATTCCTCTGGGAATATACCCAGAAGTGGAATAGCTGGATTATATGGTATATCTATCTGTAATTGTTTGAGGAAACTCCATACCATTTTCCACAAAGGCTGCACCATTTTGCAGTCCCACCAACATTGTAAGAGGGTTCCTTTTCTCCACATCCTCACCAGCATTTATCATTCCAAGTCATTTTGATATTGGCCATCTTAAATGGAGTGAGATGGTATCTCAAAGTGGTTTTGATTTGCATTTCCTGAAAGCTAAGTGATGTTGAGCATTTTTTTAAGTGTCTGTTGGCCATTCTTATATCTTCCTTTCAGAAATGCCAATTCAGCTCCTTTACCCATTTTAAAATAGTGTTACTTGGGGTTTTTTTGCTGTTAAGTTGTTTGAGATCCTTGTATATTCTGGATATTAATACTTTGTCAGATGTATATTTTGCAAATATTTTCTCCCACTGTGTTGGTAGTATTTTTGCTCTGTTAATTGTTTCTTTTTGCTGGGCAGAAGCTTTTTAGTTTGATATAATCCTATTTGTTTATTTTTCCTTTAGTTGCCTGAGCATTTGGGGTTGTATTCATAAATTATGTACCCAATCCTACTTCCTGGAGTGTTTCCCTTGCGTGTTCTTTAAGGAGTTTTATTGTTTCAGGATACATATTTCTTTAATCCATATTGAGTTGATTTGGTATATGGTAAGAGGTATGGGTCTAGTTTCATTCTCCTACATATGAATGTCCAATTTTCCCAGTACCATTTACTGAAAAGGCGGTCACTTCCCCAGTGTGTAGTCTTGGTGCCTTAGTCAAAGATCAGATGGCTGTAGGTGCATGGATTGATTTCTGGATTCTCTATTCTGTTCCATGGGTCTGTGTGTCTGTTTTTATGCCAATACCAGGCTGTATTTGTTACTATAGTTTCGTAGTATAGTTTAAAGTCAGGTAATATTATGCCTCTGGCTTTATTTTTTTTTGCTCAGGATTGTTTTGGCTATTCATGGTATTTTGTTATTCCATATAAATGTTAGGATTGTTTTTTCCAATTCTAAGAAAAATGTCATTGGAATTTTGAAAGGGATTGCATTGAATCTGTACATCACTTTGGGTAGTATGGACACCTTCTCAATGTTAATTCTTATAATCCAAGGGCATGGGATATCTTCACATATTCTGGTGTCTTCTTTAGTTTCTCTCAACAGTAGTTTGTAGTTCTTGTTGTAGAGATTTTTCACATCCTTGTTTAAATTTATACTTACATATTTTATTTTTTTTGGTGACTATTGTAAATAGGCAAGCTTTCTTTTTCTGTTAGTTCATTGTTGGCATATAGAAATGCTACTGATTTCTGCATTTTGAATTTGTTTTCTGCAACTCTCCTGATATCATTTATTAATGCTAAGAGTTTCTGTGTGGAGTCTTTATTTTTTATTTTTATTTTTTTTTTTACCACTTTGATGTTTTATTATTTTATTATTTTTTTAATTTTTATTGAATCAAAATTGATAATACATATTGTTGGGTTTCAACATTGAGATATGTTGATCAAATCAACATTACTAGCATATATATTGTTACAAATCCTACTTATTCTTTATGCCCCTTGTCCAGTCTCATCCCTTGCCCATTCCCCTCCCCCTCCCCCCTCTAATTACCCTAGATTTCTTCTCTCCTTCTGAAAGAATAATGGTTACTCTGTTGATTTGCTGCCTAGATGATCTGTCCAATGCTGAGAAGTGTGATCAGGTCCGCCAATATTATCATAGAGCAGATGATTCTGTCACTCTGAAATGGGCTTCATTGAGAGAGACACTCTCTTCTTTATCTCTGCTGGTGCCTTTCCTTGTTTCAATGCACTCCAGCGGCTGGCAGACCATCTGCATGGTGGTTGTGGTGTCTAGCCGCTTTTGCAGTAGCAATGGTTATTGTGGTGGCTGTGGTGGGCCACCCACATGGAGGTGATGTTTTTGGCATGCTCCTTGGTGCTGGTGGTGTGCCTGGTTGTGGGATGGGGGGATCCAGTACCTGGCTCCATGCCTTAGGTCCCCAGGTGGGCCGAAGGAGCTGGTGCAGTGTGCCTGGTTGTGGGAAGGGGATCCAATCTCCTTCTCCATGTCTTGGATCCCCGTGCAGGCCCCATGTTACTGGTTGTGGAGAGGGGGCCCAGTCCTCTTCTCCATGCATTGGGTCTCTGGGTGGGCCCTGAGGCACTGATGGTATCAGTGGTTGTTGGTGGGGATCCTGTCCCTTGCTCCATGCCTCATGTCCCCTTCTGGCCCGAAGGCACTGGTGGTGTGCCTAGGCTGGAAGTAATTTTTTGACCTTTGCTTACTTCTAACACAGGGGAACTTCCTTTGGAAACCAGTACTTGTGCTGTGTGGTTGAGCTACATTGCTGCTTTGCTGCTGTTTCCCAGGGAGGGCTTTTTGTGCAGCTCAAGGTTTAATGGTTGACCTTATAGGTACTTACAGCTCGCCAGAGACTTGGTGCAGATGGGTTGAGTAGAAACTCTGATCTGGGCCTGAGTTTTCTCATCAAACTGCACCCCATGCAATTCTGCATTCCTGACCAGTCTCCTCTGAGTGGTCCTTTGCTGACTGGGGGACAGAACAGCTGTCCTTGCTGTGTCCCAGTGTTCTCCTGGTGGGACTGTCTCCTCCACCACCCATGCTCCAAACACTTCCCATGGGATTGACCCTGTGCCGTTCACTTGCGTTGACTCGCTGGCCTCTGAATGGCTCTCCCTTTTCAGCTATCCTGGCTCCTTGCTCCTACGTGAGCCCACGGGAACCCTATTAATGGTCTTGCTGTCCTGGGGGCAACCAAGGTCCTCTTCTCCCTTGACACCTCTGAGCAACTCCATCTGAAGTTCTCAGCTGCAACTTCTGCCAGCTCCTGCTCCATGCACTCAGCAACTCCAGCATTAAAGCAGCCATGGCTGGAAATGCTCAGAGCAGTTTTTTCATTTTCTCATCATGGTTTCTCCCACCTTCATGCACTTTGTAGGTCTCTCTTCCTCTTCCCCTGAGCTCCAGTGGTCTGTGTAGAGTCTTTAAGCTGTTCCATATGTAGCATCATATCATCTGCAAACAGAGACGGTTTGATTTAATATTTTCCAATCTGGATGCCCTTTATTTCTTTCTCTTCCCTGACTGCCCTGGCTAGTACTTTCAACACTATGTTGAATAGGAGTGGAGAGTGGACATTCTTGTCTTGTTCCTGTTCTTAAGGGAAAAGCTTTCAACTTTTCCACATTCAGGATGATACTGGCAGTGGGTTTGTCATATATGGCTTTAATTTTGTTGAGATACTTTCCTTCAATACCAAATTTATACAGAGTCTTGATCATGAACAAATGTTGAATTTTGTCTAATGCTTTTTCAGCGATCAAATGTTCTTTCTTTGATTTTGTTGATGTGGTGTATCACATTTATTGATTTACATATGTTGAACCAACCTTGCATCCCTTTGATGAATCCCACTTGTTCATGGTGTATAATTTTATGTAAGTGTTGTTGTATTCTAATAGCTAGTATTTTATTGAGGATTTTTACATCTTTATTCATCAAAGGTGTGGTCTGTAGTTTTCTTTTTTGTTGTATTTTTATCTGGTTTTGGTAACAGTGTGATGTTTGCCTCATTGAAAAAATTTGGGAGAATGGCCTCTGTTTCAACTTTTTGGAACAGTTTGTAGAGAATTAGTATTAATTCTTCTTTAAAGGTGTGGTAGAATTCTGCAGTGAAGTCATCCAGTCCTGTGCTTTTCTTTGTTGGGAGACTGTGATAAAAGCTTCAGTCTCTTTGATTGTTATTGGTTGGTTCAGATTTTCTATGTCTTCTTGGCTCAGTCTTGGTAGTTTGTGTGTGTCCAAACATGTACCTATTTCCTTCAGATTTTCAAATTTGTTGGTGTATAGTTGCTTATATAGTCTCTAATGATTCCTTATACTTCTGAGTTATTGGTTGTAATATCACCTTTTTCATTTCTAATTTTTGTTATTTGTGTCTTCTCTCTTTTTTTAGTTAGCCTTGCTAATGGTTTGTCAATTTTATTTATCTTTTTAAAAAACCAACTTTTTGTTTCATTGATCTGTTGTATCATTTTGGGGGGGCTCTATTTCATTTAGTTCTGCTCAGATCTTAATCATTTCTTTACATCTACTAACTTTGGGTATGGATTGTTCTTTTTCTTTCTAATTCTTTAAGGTGAAGTGTTAGGTCATTTACTTGCCATCTTTCCATTCTTCTAGCATAAGCATTTAATGCAATAAATTTCCCTCTCAGTACTGCTTTTGCAGTATCCCATAGGTTTTGGTATGATGTGTCATTGTTTTCATTAGTTTCAATAATTTTTTTTTTTGTCTTTTTCGTGATCAGTAAGGGAATCACAACTCTTGGTGTGGTGTCGCCTGCACCGCGCTCAGCCAGTGAGTACACTGGCCATTCCTACATAGGATCCAAACCCACAGCAGGAGCATCGCTTTGCTCCCAGTGCTGCACTCTCCTGAGTGTGCCATTGGGTCAGCCCTCAATAAATTTTTTGATTCCTGTTTAATTTCTTTTTGGACCCATATGTCACTCAGTAGAATGTTGTTTAATTTCCATGTATTTGTATAGTTTCCAGAGTTTCATTTGTTATTGACTTCTAGTATTAATCCATTGTGGTCTGAAAAAATACATGGAATAATTCCAATCTTTTTGAATTTATTGAGACTTGGCTTAAGACCTAACATGTAATCTATCCTGGAGCATATTCAATGTGCTGATGAAAGAATGTATATTCTGAGGTTGTTGGATGAAATATTCTGTAGATATCTGCCAAGTCCAATTGGTCTAAAGTTTAGATTTTGTGTTTCTCTTTTGATGGTTTGCCTAGATGATCTGTCCAATCTTGAGAATGGGTTGTTCAGGTCTCCTAGTATTATGGTATTAGTGTCTATCTCTTTCTTTAAGTCTAATAGTGTTTACATTATAAATCTGGCTGTTCTGATGTTGGGTTCGTATATATTCATGTTTGTTGTCTTCTTGTTGAATACATATCATTTATCTACCATTTTATCATTATATAGTGTCCTCTTTTATTTTTCATGGTTTTGGTTTAAAGTCTATTTTATCTGATATAAGAATAGCTATTCCAGCTTGTTTTTCATTTCTATTTGCAAGGTATATCGTTTTTCATCCTTTCACTCTTAGTCTATACGTGTCTTTACATGTGGGGTGAGAGTCTTGAATGCAGCATATTGTTGGGTCCATCTTTTTAATCCAATCAGCCAGTCTGTGTCTTCTGAGTTGGGTATTCAATCCTTTTACATTAAGAGCTATTATTGAAAGGTGTTGATTTACTTGTGGCCTTTTATTGCTTTTTGTTTGGATGTTTTAAATATCTTTCATTCCTTTCTTTCCGACTTACTCTTTGTCTTCAATGTTTGTTGCTTTCTTGGGATGGTAAATAAAGTTTTTTTCTCACTTCATTGTAAGCATTTTTATTTTACTGGTGGGTTTTGTTCTTTCTTGAGTATTTATGGTAGTGATGGTTGTTTTTCATGTACCAGATCCAGTATCTCCTTGGGAATTTCTTGTAAGTCTGGTCATGTGGTAGTAAACTTCCACAGTTTTTGTTTGCCTGGAAAATATGTGATTTGACTTTCATTTCAGAAGGATAGCCTTTCTGGGTAAAGTTTTATTGGCTGGCATTTTTGTCTTTTAGTATTTTGAATATATCATCCCATTCTCTTCTGGATTTTAGGGTTTCTGATGAAAAGACTTATGTAGTCTGACTGGGGCTCCCTCATAGGCGATTTGACACCTCTCTAGCAGCTTTTAAGATTTTCTTTTTGTCTTTGAGTTTTTCCAGTTTGACTATAACATGTCTTGGAGAGGATCTTTTGGGGTTGAATATATTTGGGGATCTTTGAGACTCCTGAATTTGACGATCTGTATCTCTCCCTATACTTGGGAAGTTTTCTGCTATTATTTTATTGAATATGTTGTCAATGCCACTTCCTTTTTCCTTCCATTCTGGAATACTCATGATTCAGGTATTCAAGTGGTTAAGAATGTCTGTTATCTCCTTAAATTTTCTTCAATTTTTCTTTTTCTTTTCCTTTTCTTATTATTTTTATTTGTCCACCTGTGTTATTTTGAACAGGCTATCGTCAAGTTCAGAAAAATCTCTTTTCTGCTTGTTCTAGCCTCCTGGTTAAGCTCTCTGTTGTGTTTTTTATTTTGTTGAATGTATCCTTCAGCTCCACAAGCTCTACTACATTCTTTTTCAGGGCATTGATTTCTTTTTACATTTCCTATTACAGGTCCTGTATACTTTTTCTCATTTCATTATGTTGTCTGAGTCTTCCTGCATCTCATTTAGTTTACTTAGAATTGTTGCTTGAAATTCTTTGTCAGTCATTTCAAGGACTTCCTGTTCTACAGGATCTAGAACTTGAGAGTTATTATATTCCTTTAGTGGTGTCATGCTTTCTTGGTTTTTTCATATTTCTACATTTTCATATATCATTGTGGCAAAGACATCCATGGTCCACTTGTTCCACCCTGTTGTCTGCAGCAGTGGCAGAGAGTTTTGCGATGCTCAGCTGCCTGTTGCTGCCTGGGGGTCTGGGGTCAGTGGTTTGGGCCTCTTTGTGTTGGAGACTCACCTGGCCAGGATGCTGTGGGGGCTTCCAGTCAGAGCTGCTGCCTTGGCACCTGGTGGTCAAGAGAACCATGTGAAGATCTTTCCTCTGCAGACAGTCCTGGTACCCTAAGGCACAGATCTCCTAGAAGACAGGATACAGCATAACTCCAGTGTACAGAGCTTTGGCAGCTAGAAATTAGGACTGTCCTATGGTGGATGGAGAGCCCATGGGCCAGCAGAGGGAGGCACAGGCAGGCCAGGTAGGTTGTGAACAAGACAGCGGCAGTGGCAGTGGTGGCAGTGGGGTGTGAGGCAACTGAGGCAGTGGCCATCATGTCTCTGGACTTATACCTTTAAGCTGATGCTGAAACATGGTAAGACTTTGGAAGCTACTAGAAAAGAATGGATGTATTTTGCATGTAAAAAGTACATAAATTTTCAGGAAGCAAAGTGCTGAATGTTAATGTTCTCCCAAAGTTTATATGTTGAAATCCTAACACCTAGGGTGATGGTATTGAGAGGTGGTACCTTTTGGTAGTGATTACGTCATGAGGGCAGATTCCTCATGAATGGCATTAGTGCCTTTATAAAGGAGCCAAGAGAGATCCTTTGCCTGTTCTCCCATGTGAGGTTACAGCAAAAAGACAGCCATCCACGAACCAGGACGTGGGCCTTCACCAGACACCAAATCTGCTGGGCCCTTAATCTTGGACTTCCTAGCTTCCAGGACGATCAGAAATAAATGTCTGTAGGGCCGGCCCGGTGGCGCACTGCGCTAGTGCGCCGCTTGGGAAGCGCGGCAGCGCTCCCGCCAAGGGTTCGGATCCCACATACAGACCGGTTCCCGCTCACTGGCTGAGCGAGGCGTGGGGGCAACACTGAGGGTTGCGATCCCGTTGCCGGTCCTGGTCTGGTACGGGGGCGACACTGAGGGTTGCGATCCGTTGCCGGACATGGAAAAAAGACAAAAAAAAAAAAAAAAAGAAAAAAAGAAATAAATGTCTGTTATTTATAAGTGTGGGACTGTGAGCATAATTGAGTCCATCTTAGGCCCTTCCTATAAAGTTATACAGTAACTTGGGGAAAGGAAATTAGAATAACAGATAGGGACAACCTGCTGACTGAAGAAGGAAAGATTAAGTAGTGGTATGGTGATAAGTTGGCCTGGCCACCTGTACCAACATGTGCAGCTAATTATGTTAACCTTAATTACAGGTGAAAGCCCTGGGTAGCCGCCCACTGCCCATGCAGAAGACAAGAGAGCACAACAAACAACACTTCTGTGTAGGTGGTCCACCACAGCCACTGCCACAGCTACTGCTGCTACGAGAATGGCTCACCACCACAGCAGCAGCCAACAACCCAGAACAAAAGATTTTTAAAAATGAAGAAAATCTAAGAAAGCTAGCAGACAACCTTAAGCATACAAATATCCAAATCACAGGTATTCCAAAAGGGGAGGAGAAAAGAAAAGGCACTGAAAACCCATTCAATGAAATAATAACAGAAAACTTCCCAGGTATAGGGAGACACATGGATCTTCACATCCAGGAGACTCAAAGATCCCGAAACAGATTCAATGCAAAAAGATCCTCTCCAAGACACATTACACTCAAACTGGCAAAGCTCAAAGACAAGGAGATCATTTTAAAAGCAGCAAGACAAAAGAATCAAGTCACCTATAAGGAATCCCCATTAGACTAACAGCAGACTTCTCAACAGAAACTCTACAGGCCAGAAGAAAATAGGATGACATATTCAAAACACTAAAATTTAAAAAATTGTCAGCCAAGAATACTATACCCAGCAAGGCTATCCTTCAGAAATGATGAAGAAATGGTGTATTTCTCAGACAAACAAAAGCTGCAGTTCACCACCACATGACCAGTCCTGCAAGAAATTCTCAAGGGAGTCTGGCATCTGGAATCTGAACAATGATGATCACTATCACATTTCACAGGAAAGAACAAATCCCACTGTAAAACAACTATGCAAATGAGAAAGAGAAAGAAACTAAATCTTACCACCTCAAAAAGCCAATAAACATTGAATATGAATAATAAAAGGGATGAAAGGAACAAAAGATATTTAAAACATCTAAACGTAAAGCAATAAAATGCTAGGAGTAAGACAAAGCCTTTCAATAATGACCCTGAATGTAAATAGATTAACCTCCCCATTCAAAAAACACAGACTGACTGATTGTATTAAAAAACTAGAGCCAACTATATGCTGTCTACAAGAGACTCACCTCACCTGCAAAGACACATACAGACTAAGAGTGAAAGTATGGAAAAAGATATACCATGTGATAGAGTCTGGATTCTTGTCCCCTCAAAAACTCATATGGATATCTGATCCCCAGTGTGGGAGTGTTGGGAGCTTTTTGAGTCATGGGGTGGATACCTCATGAATGGATTAATGCTCTCCCTGGGGGATGGGGTTAGTGAGTGAGCTCATGCTATATTAGTTCGCATGAGAACTAGTTGTTTAAAAATACACTTGCACCTCCCCTCCCTCTTTCTTTCTTCCTCTCACCATGTGATCTGCTTGCACCTGCCAGCTGTGTGCCACTTTCTGCCATAAGTAGAAGCACCATCCTGAGGCCCATGCCAGATGTAGCTGTCCCAGAATTGTGAGCCAAATAAACCTCTTTTCTTTATAAATTACCCAGTCTCAGGTATTCTGTTATAGCAAAACAAAAAATGGACTAATATGCTATGCAAATGGAAACCAAAAATGAGCAGTAGTATCTTTTCTAATATTGAATAAAATAGACCTTAAACTAAAAACCATAAAAAGAGACAAAGAAGGCCACAATATTATGATAAAAGTTTCAATCCAAGAAGAAGATATTACATCATAACTATGTATGCACCCAACACTGGAGCACCCAGATGTATATAATAAACACTATTAGACCTAAAGAAAAAGATAGAAACCAACACAATAGCAGTGGGGGAACTGAACACCCCCCTCTCAGCACTGGACAGATCATCTAGGCAACAAATCAAAAGAGAAAAACAGGATTTAAAATACACCTTAGATAAATTGCACCTGGCAGATCTCTATAGAACAGTTCAGCCAACAACTCTGGAATATACATTCTTCTTATCAGCACATGGAGCATTCTCCAGGACAGACCACATGTCAGATTAAAAATCAAGTCTCAGCAAACTTAAAAAATCTTCTTATCAGCACATGGAGCATTCTCCAGGACAGACCACATGTCAGATTAAAAATCAAGTGTTAGCAAATTTAAAAAAAAAAAACAGAACTATCATTTCAAGTATCTTTTCAGACCACAAATGGATTAAAACTGGAAATCAGTAACAAGCAAAACACTGGAAACTATAAAAATACATGGAAATTAACAACAGGCTCCTGAATGACCGATGGGTCTAAGAAAAAATTAAACGGGTAATTGTGAAATTTATTGAAACTAATGAAAATAAAGACATGTCATACCAAAACCTGGTATACTGCAAAAGAAGTACTAAGAGGGAAGTTTATTGCAATAAATATTTACATTAAAAGAATAGAAAGATTTCAAATAAATGACTGAATGCTGCACCACAAAGAACTAGAAAAACAAGAACAATACAATCAATCAATACAAACTAAATGTAGTAGATGGAAAGAAATAGTCAAGATCAGAGCAGAACAAAATGAAATAGACACCCAAAAAATGATACAAAAGATCTTTGAGACCAAAAGTTTGTTTTTTGAGAAGATAAATGAAATAGACAAACCATTAGCTAGGCAAACAAAAAAATAAAAAAAAATAAAGAAGAGCAAAGACCAAAAATAACAAAAATGAAAAAGGAGATTAAATAATAATAAAATTATAATTATAAATAAAATAATTAAATAATAATCACATTATTAAAACTGATACCATAGAAATACAGAGTCATTACAGACTATTATAAACACCTGTACACCAAAAATTTTGATAATCTGGAGGAAAAGGATAAATTTCTGGACACATACAAACTACCAAGATTGAACCAAGAAGAAATAGAAAACCCAGACTGATAACAAGTAATGAGATTGAAGCAGTAACCAGCAGTCTCCCAAAGAAAAGTTCAGGACCATTTGGCCTTACTACTTAATTCTATCAAATCTTTAAAGAGGAACTAATACCAGTTCTCTTCAAACTATTCCAAAATAAAGAAACAGAGGCCACTCTCCCAAACTCATTCTATGAGGCCGACATAACCTTGATAACAAAACCAGACAAAGATACTACAAAAAAAGGAAAACTACAGACCAATATATCTCATGAAAACAGTTGCAAAAATCCTAAAAAAAAAAATTTAGCAAATAGAATATGGCAGGCAACACATCAAAAAAATTATACACCATCATCAAGTGAGATTCATCCCAGGGATGCAAAGATTGTTCAACATACACAAGTCAATAAATGCCATACATCACATCAACAAAACCAAGGACAAAAATGATACGATTATCTCAACAGATGCAGAAAAAGCATTTGACAAAATTCAGCATCTCTTTATGATAAAGACTCTCAGCAAATAAGGGATAGAAGGAAATTATCTCAACACAATAAAAGCCATATACGATAAACCCACGACCAATTTCATCCTGAAAGTGGAAAACTTTTCAGCTTTTCCCTTAAAGAAAGGAGAAAGACAAGGATGCCCACTCTCACCAGTCCTACTTAACATATTACTGGAAGTACTAGCCTGAGCAATGAAGCCAGAGAAAGAAATAAAGGGCATCCAGATTAGAAAAGACGATGTCAAACTGTCCCTGTTAGCAGATGACACGATCCTACATATAGAAAAGCTTGAAGACTCTACAAAAAAACTCTTAGAGCTGATAAACAATGTCAGCAATGCTGCAGGATTCAAAGTCAACACCCAAAACTTAGTAGGGTTTTTATAATCCAGTA
The DNA here is from genome assembly GCF_000696425.1 of Galeopterus variegatus. Lineage (NCBI taxonomy): Eukaryota > Metazoa > Chordata > Mammalia > Dermoptera > Cynocephalidae > Galeopterus > Galeopterus variegatus. Next base: position 40,373 of record NW_007726254.1, read on the forward strand.
GTGAACTAGCAGCAAAGGAAATCAAGAACGCAACCCCATTTACAATAACCATAAAAAAAGAAAGAAAGAAAGAAAATACCTACAAATCAATTTAACCAAGGAGGTGAAAGATCTCTACAACAAGACCTACAAAACACTACTGAAAGAAATTAAAGAAGACATAAAATGTGGGAAGACTTGCTCTTGAATTGGAAGAATTAACATTGTGAAAATGTCAATACTACCCAAAGCTACCTACAGATTCAATGTAATCCCCATCAAAATACCAATGACATTCTTCACAGAAGCAGAAAGAACAACCCTAACATTCAGATGGAACAACAAAAGACCACAAATAACCAAAGCAATTCTGAGCAAGAAAATAAATAAATAAATAAATAAAGCTGGAGACATAACACTAACTGACTTCAAATTATACTACAGAGCTATTGTGACCAAAATAGCATGGTAATGGCATAAAAACAGACATTCAGACCAATGGAGCAGAATAGGGAACCTGGAAATCAACTCACGTACTTACAGCCAACTGATCTTTGACAAAAGCAACAAGAACATACATTGGGGAAAAGCCTGCCTCTTTAATAATGATGCTGGGAAAACTGGACATCCATATGTAAAGAATGAATCTAGACCTGCACCTCTTGCCATACACCAAAATCAACTCAAAATGGATTAAATACTTAAGTATAAGGCCCCAAACCATAAAACTACTAAAAGAAAACAGGGGAAGCACTCCAGGAAGTAGGACTGGGCAAAGACTTTATGAATAAGACCCCAGACGGGCCGGCTCGTGGCTCACTCGGGAGAGTGCGGTGCTGATAGCACCAAGGCCCCGGGTTCGGATCCCATATAGGGATGGTTGGTCAGCTCACTGGGTGAGCGTGGTGCTGACAACACCAAGTCAAGGGTAAAGATCCCCTTACCGGTCATCTTTAAAAGAAAAAAAAGAGAGAGACCCCAGAAGCACAAGCAACAAAAGAAAAGATAAACAAATGGGATTACTTCCAAATAAAAAGCTTCTGTACAGCAAAGGGAACAATCAGCAGAGCAGAAAGACAATCTTCTGAATGGGAGAAAATATTTGCAAATTACACATCCAAGAAAGGATTAATATCCAAAATATAAAAGGAATTCAAACAACTTCACAGTAAAAAAACCCAAATAATCCAATTTAAAAATGGGCAAA
>NW_007726254.1:42174-47641 GCF_000696425.1 Galeopterus variegatus
TCCCATGTTCATCAAAGTTCTATTTACAATAGCCAAGATGTGGAACCAACCTAAATGCTCATTGACAGATGACTGGATGAGGAAAATGTGGTATACATACACAATAGAATACTACTCAGCTTTAAAAAAGAATACAATTCTGCCATTTGCAACAACATGAATGAGCTTGGAGAAAATTATGTTAAGTGAAATAAGCCAGGTATAGAAAGAGAAATACTGCATGTCTTCACTCATAAGTGGGTGCTAAAAAGGAAGGAAAGAAGGAAGGAAGGAAGGGAGGAAAACCTCAATGATATGTTAAACTTTCAGAAGGAGAGAACAAATCTGTGGTTACTAAAGGTGGGAAATAGAGAGGGAGAGGGGAGTTAGGGAGAAATTGGGTAAGGAGCACAAAGAGTAATTGCAATTTGTAATAATGGATATGCTCATAATAATGATTTGATCATCACATACTGTGCAAAAATAATGATAGTCAACACTGTATCCCCAAAATATGTATAATCAATTATGTTTCAATAAATAAATAAATGGAACTAGAAATGACTGCCAAAAGAAATTAAAGAGGACACAGAAAGATGGAATGACATTCCTTGTTAATGGACTGGAAGGATTATTGTTGGCAAATGTCCATTCTACCCAAAGCAATCTACAGATTCAATGTGATCCCCATTAAAATATCAAAGACATCCTTTGCAGGACTAGAAAAAAGAATCCTGACTTCATATGGAACAACAAATGACCCCAAATAGCTAAAGCAATCCTGAGCAAAAAAGATAAAGATGCAGGCATTACATGACCCAACTTTAAATTATACTGCAAAGCTATAGTAACAAAAACAGCACAGTAATGGCAATAAACAGACATACAGACCAACTGAACACAATACAGAATGCAGAAATAAATCCACATACTTATAGTCAAATGATCTTCCACAAAAGCACCAAGAATATACATTGGGGAAAGGACAGCCTCTTAAATGGTGCTGCAAGAATTTTGTGTCAATGTGTAGAAGTATGAAACTAGACCTGTATGTCTTGCCATATATCAAAATCAACTTTAAAAAGGGATTAAAGACTTAAATTTAAAACCTGAAGCTTTAAAATACCTAGAAGAAAACATGGGAAAACATGACAGGATGTAGGAATGGGCAAAGATTTTATGAATAAGACCTCAAAAGCACAGGCAACAAAAGAAAATATAAACAAATGGGATTATATCAAACCAAAAACCTTCTGTACAGCAAAGGAAATAATCAACAGAGTAAAAAGACAATCTATGGAATGGGAAAAAAATATTTGCAAACTATATATCTGACAAGAGATTAATAATCAAAATATACAAAGAACTCAAACAACTTAAAAGTAAAAAAACAAGTACTCTGATTAAAAAATAAGGCAAAAGAGCTGAATAGATATTTCACAAAAAAAGACATACAAATGGCCAATAGACACATGAAAATGTGCTCAGCATCACTAAGCATCAGGGAAATACAAATCAAAACCACACTGGAATATCATCTCACTCCAGTGAAGCTGTTATCAAAAAGACAGAGAATAACAAATGCTGGTAAAGATAAGAAGAAAAGGGAACCCTCCTACGCTGATGGCGGGATTGTAAGTTGGCGCAGCCATTATGGAAAAGGGTATGGAGGTTCCTCAAACAACTATGGATGGAACTGCCATATGATCCAGCAATCCCACTGCAGGATACATAGCACCCAAAAAGGAAATCAGCATGTCGAAGGGATACCTGCACTCCCATGTTCATCGCAGCTCTATTTACAATAGCCGAAAGTTTGGAACCCACTTAAATGTCCATCCACTGATGAGTGGATAAGGAAAATGTGGTATATATGCACAATGGAATACTACTCAGCCACAAAAAAGAATGAAATTCTCCCATTGGCACCAACACGGATGAACTCGGAGAAAATCACGTTAAGTGAAACAAGCCAAGCATGACAAGAGAAGTGCTGCATGTTCTCATTCATAAGTAGGAGCTATAAAGTAAACAAATACATAAAGGTGTAAGAAAGAAAGATTCGACAATCACAATCGTATGTTGAACGTTAGAAAGGAGAGAACAGAACTGTGGTTACTAGAGGTGGAAAAGGGGGAAGTGAGGGGAAGTTAGCACGAAATTGTTTAATGAACACAAAGAAAGATTATACTTTGTGATGATGAATATACTAATTATCCTGATTTGAGCATCATATATTGCACACAGGTATGATATTCAACTCTGTACCCCACAAATATGTATAATAAATTCTGTTCCAATTTGAAAATAAATAAATCAATAAACCAAATTCTGAGGATGAAAACAAAGAAAGACAAAGCTTACTTACAAACTGCCTATATAAACCTGAACTCAGCCTTGAGGTAGCATGGAGAAGCTTGGCATATGGCTTTGGGTCACCGACCACCCAACATTACTCTGTAAGTTAGCCTGTAATAAAGTTCTTTGCTTTATCACATGGAATGGCCTATTTTGTTGTTCAGCCTCCAATCTGCCCTTGGTCCATGTTTAGACAATAATGTGACCCAAATAAACTAAGACAGAGCATTGTGGTGAGATCTTAGTCATATGTAGGAAAACAAAGAAGGCATTTTAATACAATTTGAAGAAGACACAAATAACTCATGGAAGGCAAGGGAGTCTGGGTTAAAAATCACCTTCAGAATATGAAATAAAGTGTCAATTGGAAAAGGATTAGACAGAAGTATATGTATGCTCCTTTATTAACACAAACACAGAGAATAAAAGAGACAAAATGAAACTTGATCATAGTATATTGACCAGAGCTAAATACGAGCAAAAAAGTGCTAAACGTGTCGAAATCACACAGGTAACAATAGTTGTATTATGTTCAAATCAAGATATATATATATATTCATCTGTATATATTCATCCAACAACTGACTTAAATGTATGTAACATACAGAAGTGTGCAAGACACACATAGTTTCTGACCACATGGAGCTTGTAGTCTAGTTGGAGAGACACACATTAATCAAATAATAATTTTAGATGTGTGTGTGTGTGTGTGTGTGTGTATAAAACCAAGGGTATAAAAGAGAGTTGAGAATTATAGTGTGCCAAAGGCAAAGATATCACAAGAAAAGAAAACTATAGATCGATATTCCTCATGAACATAGATGCAAAGCTCTTTAACAAAATATTAGCAAAAGCAAATCTAACAACATATAAAAAGGATTACACACCATGACCATGTGGGTTTTATCTTAGGAATATAATGTTGGCTTAATATCCAAAAAGACAATAAATGACAAAAACAACATAATCATCTCAATAGATGTAGATAAAGCATTTGACAAACCCAACATCAATTCATGATTAAAAAAAAAATAATAACAAAGTAAGAGTAGAAAAGAACTTCCTCAATCTGATAAAGGGAATCTATGAAGTACTCACATCTAACATCGTTCTTAATAGTGAAAGACTGAATGCTTTCCTCCTAATATCAAGGGCCTGCTTTTGCCACTTCTACAACTGGCCAGCCCTCTATTCAGCATTGTACTGGAGATTCCAGCCAGTGCAATGGGGAAGAAAAAAATGTAAAAGAAGTTAAAGGTATCTAGAGTAGAGAAGTACAACTGCCTTTATGAGCAGGTGGCATAATCCTGTGTGTTGAAAATCCCCAAACCACTAAAACTAATGAACTACTTTAGCAAGGTTGTAGGTTACAAGATCAATACATAAAAATCAAATCTCTACTGAGCAGCAAAGAAAAATTTGAAAATGAAATAAAATTCATTTCACAATAGCACCAAAAAGAATAAAATACTTAAGAATAAATTTAACAAATAATATGCAAGACAAGTACACTGAAAACAACAAAATTCTTCTAAAAATAAGACTAAAGGAGATCTGAATAAATGGAGAGACATTCCATGTTCACAGACGGAAGGCTCAATAAAATAGCAGCTTTTGATAATCGATCTTCAATTTGAAATCAACCCTTATCAAAATCCCCAGTGGCATTTTTGTGAAAATTGACTAGCTGATTCTAAAATTTATGTGAAATACAAAGAACCTAGAATAGCCAAAACAATTTTTTAAGAAATGGAAGCTATGTACTACCAAATATCAAAACCTACAATAAAGCCAGAGTAATCAAGACATTGTGGTATTAATGCAAGGACAGGCATATAGATCAAGGGGAAAAAACTGGAGAGTTCAGAAGTATGTCCTTATACTTATGTTAAATAAATGCTCAACGAGCATGCCAAGAAATTGAAAAGGTGAAGGATAGTCTCCAACAATTGGTGTTGCAGTGATTGGATATCCACATCTAGAATAATGGACTTGTGCCCTCACTTCACACCATATACAAAAATTAACTCAAAATAAATTATTTTAAAAAATCGATTACAAACCTAAACCTAAGAGCTAAAATTATAGAACGTTTGAAAGAAATCTTAGGAAAAAATCTTCCAGATCTTGGAAAGGGCAAAGAGTTCTCAGGATGTCATAAAAGAAAAAACTGATACATTGAACTGTGCCAAGATTAAAAATTTTCATGCTGCAACAAATAGAAAAGACAAAGCAAGCCACACGTTGGGAGAAAATACATGCAATTAATATTTCACATTAATGGCTTATGTCCAGAATATTTAAAAAACTCTTGCAACTCAGTAAGAAGAGAAAAGTTCAGTTAAAAAATAGGCAAAATGTTTTAAAAGACATTTCACTCAGAATGCATACAAATGGTTCATAAGCACATAAAAAGATGCTCAAAGTCTTAGTCATCGGGGAAATAAAAATTGAAATTGTAATGGGATACCACTACACACTCACTAGAATAAATATAAACAAAAAGACAGGCAATACCAAGTGTGGGTGAGGATGTGGAGAAACTGGAACCCTCACACAGTGCTGGTCATAATATAAAATGGTGTGGCCACTTTGGAAAACACTCCATCAGGTTCCTAAAAAGTGAAGCATAACCTTCCATAATAACTCTGCAATTCTACTACTGGTATCTATCCAAAAGAAATTAAAATATATGTTCACACAAAGACATGCACATGAATGGTCATAGCAGTATTATTACTATAACAGCCCAAAACTGGAAACGAGACAAATGTCCATCAATCGATGACTGACTAAAGAAACGGCGAACATCCACAGCAGGAAAGGCTACTCAGCAATGAAAAAGAACAGACATGCTGCAGCACCAGTGAGCCTCAAAATCGCAATGGAAATAAATGAATCCAGATGCCAACGACTATGTATTGTATGATTCCATGTACATGAAATGCCCTGAAAAGGCACATTTAGATGGAAAGCATATTAGTGATCCCTAAAGCTGAAGGTAGGAGCGGAGATTGATGCAAATAGTCCTGAGGAGTATTTCTCAGGATTTTAATGATGGCTGCACAGCTATAAATTTATGAAGCATTATTAAATTGTGTGCCTACAACAGGTAAATGTTATGGTATGC
>NW_007726254.1:48449-51032 GCF_000696425.1 Galeopterus variegatus
CTATAAATTTATGAAGCATTATTAAATTGTGTGCCTACAACAGGTAAATGTTATGGTATGCAAATTAGTCTTAAAAAAACTGTTAATAAAGTTGATTATTAATAAAAATACATCTTATTTTTATTAATAACAGCTCTTTAAAATGTTTTTACATTTTTAACTTGCTTTTAACATTTTAAACATATTAAAAACTGAAAAAATATGTTAAACCTTTTTAAAACATGCTTAGAACATGTTTTAAAACTTTTAAACGTAGTGAAAACATATTCAAACTTTTTAACATGTTTTGACATTTTAAACGTTTTTTAACATGCTATTCCTTAATATAGACCAGTAGAACGAATAAAGGAATGCTTGTATTATTCTCCTCAGGCCACCTGAGGTTCCCACCACCCTCTTTCCTGTTTAGGCTCTAATAAATTTGAACAGGTGACTGAGGCCTGATTATGGGGTCTGGACCCTATTTTGTTGGCAATGGGAAGCTGTTAGTAGGCTTTGCATCAAGAGGAGCAAGCAGATGAAAGCATTGTAGGAGACTGTAGCCATGGTCTAAGCGTAAAGTCAGAAGGTACTAGACTTACGTTGACTGTCAGGCAGCCAGTCAGTCAATCCTGAGTGTCTGTGCTACACCCAGAACTATGACAAGTGATGGAGTGCTGGAGGGAGACACACGGGTTTAAGAGGCACTTGGAAGGAAAAATTGAAGCAACTTTCTGACAGCTTAGATAAAGGAGATTTTAGAAGAGGGAAATGATTTTAAATTAATTTGAAGTTGTGAATTTGAGTAACTGGGAGAATTAGTTCCCTACATGGGAAACAGGAAAATTTAGAAAACTGGCTAATGTAATAGCCAAGGAGCAAAGACACATTATGTTCTGATTGGTTCATGTTGACTTCAGGCTCCCAGAAGGTTAGTCAGGAACTACCAGCACCAAGTTAATGCCACTGGAAGTGATGAATTTTGAAAGACAGCATGAAGAGGAGCCAAAATTGAATTTCTGTCTGTAACTAACTTGTCTTGCTATGAATCAGAGGCAAGAGAAAGAAGGTGAAGACACTGGAAGGGAGCAGAGCAGGAGAAGGTGGTCACCTGATACCCATCGGGAGTTCTCTTACATGAAACTTCTGCAGATGCATTCTCTTCTTTTCCACCACTGCCAGTCCCTAGTGTGAGATGTCATCATCTCCCACCTGGATCACCATAGTATCTTTTTAAGCCACCTCCATGCTTCTGGCCCATCCTTGTCCAATCCAGACCCCAGAAGTCCTCCTGCTCGTGTGGCTTCCCCTTCACTCTGTTGGATAAAACTGACAGTGCTCAGCACAGAAGATGCTTCATGAGCGGATTCCTTGTCTGTGTCTCCACATTAAATTCTCTACCACCTCTTCCTTATCTGCAATGTTCAGCTACCTGAGCCTGTATCTCAGAGGTTCTCGGCTATGATCCCACTCATCTTCATCCAACAGGTTTGGGGTATATCGTACGGGATTTGTTACTAATAATAAAGTTCTAAAGTTTGTGAATATTTTCCTTTTTAACTAAGTAGAATAGGTTCATAATTATCCTTGTGAATGTCACTCTCCCTTGTCTGTTCTCCAATGTGCTATTTTGCTTTTTATTTTACTTTTCTTGTCATCATTATATAAAGAAAATGTAACTACTTTCTTCACCAAGCATCATATAGATGCCCCAAATTCTGTCTAGCTTACTCTAAATATCATTTTCTGTGTGTACTACGAGAAGGAGGTTGAGAAATCCTTCTCTGCACCACTCTGTGTGAAGTGTGTTCATCTTTTCATGCATTTATTTCATAGGTGGAGTCCCATTCAATCACTACCAGTTCACAGTTACTTCTGACCTCGCCATAGTCTCTTGCTGTTTCCTCTATGTGGTGAAGACTGGAGGCTCTGGAGCCAGAATGCTTGATTTGAATGCCAGCTTTGCCACTTGTTGGGTAAGTATAGGAAAATGGTCAGGTCGTGCCCCTCAGATGTTCAGAATCTTGCCAAGCATTTGATATAAATATATAAATATGCACGTGCATGCAGGTGTTCCTTGGTTATTGTCTTATGTAACTGCGCATGTGCACCCAGGTGTCCTGGGTTATGGACTTAAGTATAAAGGATGAGTGGCTCTGATCCACAGCACCCCCACCTCTGGGATGCCCCCGGGGAGGCCGCTAGTGCTGCTGGAGGCTGTTGCTGCAAGCCGTTGCTGCCAGGGCCCCCAGGACCCTCCGTGAGGCCACCGCCACCCCTGGACCTGTAAGCTGCTGCTGCCATTGCTGAGGGCTGAGCTCGTGTCATCTGCCGACGGCTCCTGGGATCTTTCCCCAATTACCTAATGTGGACCTGCATGTGAGAGGTCTGGGGACCCAGCCTGGCATGTGAGGGGTCTGGTGACCCAGTCTGTACAATGGGTTTGAAGGGTCTGAGCCCTAGCCCTGACAATACAAGACAACTGGTGTAGTTGCGTAGCTTTACACCACTTATTAGCTGTGTGACACTGAGCAGGTAACCTAACCTCTCTGTTTCGTCATGTAGCAAACGAATCCCCACGGTCACCCCTCAGAACTGCGGAGT
>NW_007726254.1:51072-53714 GCF_000696425.1 Galeopterus variegatus
TCTGGTGACCCAGTCTGTACAATGGGTTTGAAGGGTCTGAGCCCTAGCCCTGACAATACAAGACAACTGGTGTAGTTGCGTAGCTTTACACCACTTATTAGCTGTGTGACACTGAGCAGGTAACCTAACCTCTCTGTTTCGTCATGTAGCAAACGAATCCCCACGGTCACCCCTCAGAACTGCGGAGTCGCTGCTGTTGCTCTCCCCCTCTGTCCCCTCTCTCAGTGCTCTCACCCTTTACTTTGCCAGCTTACCGGAGGACTTTCCTCTGACTGTCCTTTCTTTCCCTGCCCCCATATGCTGGGCTAGAGACCCTCCCAGGGGCTCATGGAACCCGGTGTCGCGCCGTCATAGAACTTTCCACCTTGCTTGGTCATTTTTGTTTTCTTGTCTGTTGCCCACCCCTCTCTAGTTAGAGCAAGATCCTTGCGAACAGAAACGGTCCCGCCTGCGCGTGACTTCCCGCCGGTGCGTGACTTCCCGCCGGCGCGTGACTTCCCGCCGTGGCACCTGGTCCTCTCTGGCTCCTCGGTGGTGCCTGAACGGAGCAGCCCGTCCTGTCCCCTGCTCCTGCAGCAAAGACTCGGGAAGACTGGAAGCAAGCAGGCAACTTTTCTAACAGGTACCAGGGATCTTCAAAGAGTTCGTGGAAAGATTCGTATCACCTTTTAATTCTATGTTTCCACGAGCTTTTCGAAGTACTCTCGTATTTAGAAGTCTGATTACAGAGGTTTGTTGTAGTTTTCCAGCATTGCTAATATTTTCCTGCACACTCTCCTTTGTCCCAACTCCCCACTGGCCTTTATGTCAAGGAAAACAGCACCCCCCATTTTCCACACAAATCCATCCAGCTGCCCTCTTGTCACTTCACGTCCCCTTCAGAGGCGTCGTGGGTAAGAGGAAGGCTGGGCACACTGGTGTTGGCCACACGGAGGGCTGCATGTTGGCGGGAGTTTCTTAGTGCTTGGGCCATGTGTGGAGCCACTGTCACCAGGGGTGGCGCTAGCTGCGTGGAGATAAGTCGTGTGGCTCAGAGTCAAGGCCTGAGCAATGGCAGTGAAAGGAAAAACCCTGGTCTGAGCACAAAATAAGACACACCAGGAGACAGGGACTCAACCGAAGTGTACTAGGCAGGCAAAGTGAGCCAGCAGGCCGCCCCCTCGGAAGTGGGAGCAGCAGCAGGGAGAGTCGGGTGGGCCTTTTGTATCCAGTTAGGCTGAGCTGGGCTGTTCCTATTGGCTAAGAAGGAAGGGGAGGGAAGCGAGCGGGGTTTAAGCTGAGCTGGGACTTTCTCATAGGCGGGCAAAATTGCAGTGCAGGAAGGTGACGTGGCAGCTAGGGGATTTTTCTAGGTGGGGGTTTTCCAGGAAACTTTCTCAGGTGCCATTTGGTGCATCTCAGTCTTTAACGCCATTTCACTTTTCTGGCAGAGGGTATATTAGCCAACAGGCAGCAGCGCTGGACCACACGTCTCAACACGGGTGTGACTCCTGGTGGCTGTGGAAGGTTCTGGGCGCTGACTCCTCAGCAAACTGAAGTCCATCTGCCTCGAAGCAATACGGGTTTGTCAGGGCTTTCTCATTCTGGCCTTAATTAATCACCGAAGTCCACATATCTGTTATTTTCTACATTTGTACTCATAAAGATGTCAGGTTTTGTTTGTGGTTTATTGTGAATGGTTTTGTTTTTCTCTTTTAAGGGATGAAAATAGCAAAGGGAAAACAGGTGGTCCATATTACAGAGAATGTTGATTTTTCAACCATCACAGACTGAGTCGTGGATAAGGCTTCGCATACTTCAATCCCACAGGGGCTAACTTGGAAAGGGAAGAAGGGAAGAAATAGGAAAGACAGAGATTAACTTTTGTTTAAAGTTAAACGTGTGTGTGTGTGTGCATGTGTATGCATGCATATGTACTCGTGTGGGAGTTAGGAAGAGAATAAAGCAGGGACAGGAACTAACATTCATTAACTATCTGATGTTCTCAAGATCTACACTGGGCCCTCTACACGTGTTAACTCCTCNTTCATTAACTATCTGATGTTCTCAAGATCTACACTGGGCCCTCTACACGTGTTAACTCCTCAGTTCTCACAACCACCCAGTGAAATAGGTAGTGTCACCTGCACTTACAGACGGACAAACCAAGACGCAGAAAAGTTAAGTAACAGCCTCAAGCCTGGAACAAGTTTTGAAACTAGACCTTTGTAACTTGAACCTCTTCCCATCTTTCTTCTGCCCACTAAGACAGTTAACAAATTCACAGGCCAAATCTGCCCCTCTACCTGTTCTTGTACGGCTGCCATCTGAGAATGGTTTTTATATTTTTAAATAGTCGGGAAAAACTCAGGTGAGAAATAACATTTTGTGATACATGAAAATGATGAAAACTATATGAAGTTCAGACTTCAGTGTCCATAGAGATTTCCTGGAACACAGCCCACCCATTCTTCTGCGTATTGTTTATGATGGCTTTTGTGCTATGGAGGCAAAGCTGATCAGTTGCCCAGAGACCATATGGCCCCAAAACTGTAAAATGTCTACTATCTGGTCTTTTACAAACAAAGGTTGCCAATCCCTGTACTAAGGGAATGATTATGAAGGTCTACAGTTGCTTAGGAAATTTTTTTAAGAAGGAGAAA
>NW_007726254.1:54387-62056 GCF_000696425.1 Galeopterus variegatus
TATAACAACAATGTTAATATTTGGTCACATTGATGAAATAATTTCCCACTCCTATGTGCATATTTTTACTCTTTTCTTATCAGTATTTACCTGTGTAATTTGCAGCATATTGCCGAGGAAGAACTCAGCAGAAAAAGATAGAAATACAGTCATTTCCTGGCTTGCTTCTAACTAAATTAAGCAAATCACTTAATCTTCTTTGATTTAAATTTCCTTATCTCCGAATTGTGGGCTGGACAAGATAATCCCTAAGGTCCCTTACAGTAATAAAATTATAGGCCTCTGTGACTGATGGCATAATTTTAAAATGTTGAGTGATCACTGAGGTTTATAACAGTTATGGCTTTGCATTTATGGTAGTTCAGTGGCTATATTTATGATTTATTTTACTCGAAATCCTTAGTCAGTATCTCAACTCCCAATTATGGCACTGTCCCTATAGAAAAATATGAGCAACTTTATGATGATTTGCTTCTCAAGATTTCCAGGGATGCATTGAGGGGAAAAACTGTATAAACCTTTATAGTTCTCTAGTTCATTATCAATTTGATAATTTGGGGTCTTTAGTAAAGTTGAGTAGGGTTTTAAATGGGTATGATTTTTAAATGGGCATTTTTTTTTTTTTTTGGTTAAATAATGTACTTCTAGTAATTGACAATAAAAATACTGAATCCCCTTTCCTGAGTGTTTCATCCATTGACATACAGATACAGACGCTGAAACAAACACTGGTTGTGTTTCTTAGTGCTACATATCTCTATCAGAACTCCTGGTCTGTTCTGGGTGGTGGGTCAGACAGGAAGGCTCAAAAGCAGGACTACAGCTCCACCCAGGGCAAGCTGGTTTCTTTCTGCACTGCCACTGTGCTGCTCACTCCCTTCAGACAGAGCTGGCCTGACTACAGAATAGTCTGCAAAGAGAAGCTCCTCATGCAAGGAGCCTGCCAGAGCTCGGCCTGACCAGGAGATGCTACACCTGCTTTCCCTAGGGAAAGAGCTGACTTGTAGGAATGGGTGGAAGTGCTCTATAGCCCCTGCCCAAAATGGTGTAAATAATTTCTAATTCTTTCCTAATACTTTGAGTTTCATGTCAACCAGTCATAAAATTAAGTACTAGACCATGTGCCACAGGTAGGAATGGGTGGAAGTGCTCTATAGCCCCTGCCCAAAATGGTGTAAATAATTTCTAATTCCTTCCTAATACTTTGAGTTTCATGTCAACCAGTCATAAAATTAAGTACTAGACCATGTGCCACAGACTTGCATGGAAGCAGAATAAGAAGCAGAAACCTGGTAGTAGGCTGGAAAGGAATGGAATATTTTGCCTTTTTCCTTTTTATAACTTTATTTGCTCTGTTCCCCCTGTGATTTCAGGACATTTACAGCTAGATAAGGCTTGTACTCTAAATAGTGACTGTACAGTGTTACAGTTAGAAGTTCTTAGTCAACAGGTAGCCTGGAAAGTCACACCGATTAGTCTGCATCAGTCCTGGGAGACCGTGGCTGCAAGCTAAAGCCATCCCGCCCCCATCCTGTGCAGCTAGGGCTGGAGGAAGGCCATCAGTAGTTGCAGAAGGTAGTTGAAAATGTTCATCCTCTCCCCTCTTCCTCCTACCTCTAAGCACCTTGCCAACATCCCCCTCAAAGCAAAACAAAACAAGAGGGTTAGCAACTGCATCTACCTCTACCCCCAAACTTTGAAAAGCTAGACATTAGGCCTGCTCCTGTACAGCCAACGTCATGGAATCAGTCAAAATTGATGGTGCAAAGAATTTTAGACTAAATTAACCAAAACATTAACATATAAGCCACTGATCATAGAAATAAACATCCCAAATTCCCAAATGCATCTTTCTTGCTAACATCCCAAGTCCAACTTTTTTGTTCTCGTTTTTATAATTATATGCTTGGGGTAGTCCAAATTCTAAGCAATATGCCTGATTAAGACTAGAGAAGCCTTAAAAACGGCACATGCTATGTTTAAAAAAGGAGGATGAAGGCATGGTTGAGGGACAGAAGATGTTATCTGGTTATAGTTGGTCAACCAAAGTGGAACACATACAGCCAAAGGTTCTCATTTCAGCTGTAGTGCTTCCAACCTGAGCTCTGATCCTCACAGGAACTCAGCTCCACTCTCTGACCTCCCAACCACTCTTTACCCCATGTCTACTGGCTTCAGCCCCACACTCCTGTGAAACCACTTTCAAAGGCACCAGTAGGTCCCAGTATTTCACTGAGAGTCAAAGCCAACTCCTTATTATGATCTGTAATATCATATTGTTTAATCCCTTGGTACTCAAAGTGGCACCTGCAGATAAACAGCATCCTTCTCACCCGGGAGCTTGTCAGAAATGCAGAATCCCAGGCCTCATCCTAGGCTACTGAAACAGGTTGTACACTGTACCAACATCCCTGGACAGCTGGGATGCATGTTAATGTCTGAGAGGCACTATGTTAACCCTGTCTCCTTCACCCTCTCCCAGCATCGACAACAGTGCCTGGAACATATTAGATCTCAATAAATGTTTACTGAGGAAGAAAGACTGTCAAATCTGATAGACACTGTTTAAAATCCTCGCCTCATTTAATCTCTTAGTATTAGAACAGAGGCCACTTCATTCTTAACAATCCATCCTTTCTTGGCTTTCTTCCTATGGCTTTAGCTTCACCTTGTCGGTCACGTTTGGTATATTTTCATCATTCATCTACCACTTGAGTGTTGTCACAGCCTAGGGTTCTGTTACATTGTCTTCTTCTTTGGGTCTACATGCTTTTCCTGGTGGATCCATTCTTTCTCTTACTTTCCAGTAATACTTAGTATTCCCAAGTCTCTGTCTCAAGCTCAAACTGCTCCCCCGCCCCCGACTCCATATAGGTGTATCTAGTGTCCTAAGAACAGTTCTGACTCCATTACCACACTTCAAACCCCAAATGTCAACAGGGCACACCTTCTCCCTCTGCTGCCTCACACAACTCCCCCACCTCCTCGTGCTCTTCCATCCTGTACCCAACTTTGGATTGGAGCCACCATCATCTCACCAATGTGAGAAAGTGGGAATTACCCTATACTCTCCCTCATCCCCTACACATGAAACTCATCACCAAGTTCTAATTTCTACATCTGGGTTTATCAGATTCAGCCCATGTGATTTTTGAAATGAATCCAAGGTTGAAAGTCATTCTCTCTCCAGGGTCATGAGACAGGTAGCAAACTTTCTTGCCATCTGAGGTCATGTTTTCTACTTTGTATTTGGAAATAGCCAGTCCTCCGCAAGACACTCTAGCCAAGGCCAGATAAGTCTAGAGACAAGAGATGAAGAGAGAATCCAGATGGTAATGCTTTTAGGGTCATCTGAATTCTTCCCCCTGGGAGCTTGCTCTTCTACTATCCTTCTAAGAAATTACCCTTTAAGGCATTAGGTTTCTGTGACCTGAAAACAAAGAGTCCCATGAACTTCAGCTATCTGTGAGGCCACAGCAGGAACTGCCACGTTTAAAGGCAGCGATTGCAGACTTGTTTGCTTGGGGTGCAGGCACATCAAAGACTGGGGTACATATGAACCCATTCCCAGAAAGTGTCAAGGATTTCACAAATTTTTGTCAGACGATCCCAGCAGAAAGTATATTGTCCCTTAATAAAAATGACTATCATCCAATGAGACTTTGACTCCCAAGGACTAAAAACTTATCAACTATCGCAGATAAGAGCTGCAACAGTTTTGGGCCTTCATAAAGACGTTATACATTTAGAGAAGGAAACATAACACTGGAGATTCTCTTGCATTCAAGAATCCCAGGTTCAATGTAGTTTTATATTTGAAATGTGTAGACTTCTGTTCTCTTAAAATCAATTTGACTCCATAACATGGCTCAGTAATTCCTCTTTCCCTTGTGGGAGGCCATATGCAATGCTCAGAGACAGGTCTTATAGGAACAAAAAAAGCATAATAAATAAGTAGATGAGAACAAAAAAACCTTTCCCTTATGAGTCCATTCCCCTAAGACCATTCCTGCATATGGAGTAAATTGGGAAAGAGTTAAAAGTGGGGAGACTGAAAAGCAGTGTTTGGGACCAGAAGGCAGGTTTGGTTGAACCTTATGAAGATGTCAGGGGTACACTGACATCTGGGCCTGGCAACATGACTGTCCATGCCCCTGCAGAGAGGCAAGTAGATCCCAAGGATTTAGGTTTTATCAGACCCACAGCCTCACATCTTGGAATGGGCATCTGTAAAATATCACGTAGAAGCTGGTAAGGGAGGAGGTAAAGTGAGAGGAGGGATTCAGCACCAGAGGAAGTGGTCTTGAAGGTTTCCTGCAGTGGGCCTCTGCCCAGCACAGTTCAACCTGAACTTGAGCTGACAGTGCTCTTTCCAGATCTCTGAGATGAACTTTATGCCACACAAGCCCTTCAGTTCCTTTTTCGAAGAATAGGATCCATCTTCCCTTTCTTATGGTCTGTCTCTTCTCATGGCACTTTATTTAATTCATTTGACAAAAGTCTATTGAGATCCTACCCTGGAAAGACTTTAACTATGTCTAAAATAAGGAAAAAGTGTCTGTGTGCCAGGAGTGGAATAAGTATTACTGTATTATCTCATTTAATTCTTAAAACTAGTTTATAAACTGGGTCTTAGGATTCCATTTTACCTATGAGTAAACTGCAGCTCAGAAGGGTTAAGTAGATTGCCCGAAAATGTACAGCCAAGAAGGGGCAGAACTAGAATTTACTGTGCTTGCTTGAGCCCAGGCTTTGTTACCACCACTCAGCTGAATCTTCAGGGTAAAGAGTTTCCATACTGACTTGACGGGTAGTGAACAGACTAAATACTTTCCTTCCATTACTTTCATTGATGGGATCTTCTGAAAATGGGGTAAAAATGGGAAAGCCCAGACCCTCAAAAACCAGTAGAGGATTTTGTGAAGGCTCCTGGAAACCAAGCTGGAGCTGAGCTTACGATTCTGAGATGTGAGTCATTTCCCTTGGGAAACAGGTCTCTGTGCCCATTCCTGCTCCAGAGCATGATATAATTGGCAATACCAAGAAAAAAAGTTAATTTCTAAAAACCTTAAAACCCTGTCTTTAATAGAAGACCTATTGTGAAAGGTGCCTTGTCCAAGCTGAACACCTTCTGTCTGGGTTTGAGAAATACGCAGGAATTTAATTACTGCCCAAGTCTCTCTTATTTGGGCAAGCTTCAATGGATTCTTCATGGCCAAGCTCTTTCTTTGGGAGACTTTAAACTTGATGAGTATCTACCCAGTGCCTTTCCAATCAACGCTGTGATTATGTAACATTTTTTAAAAAGAAAGGTGTTTTATTCTGACTTTCTGATGCAGCCTTCTGATAAGGCCAGAATCTGGATAATCCATGCTAACTAACTACTTTTTGCCTTAATAACCTGGCCTGTATTAAGATAATTTACTCAATTCTCCACTTCATTTTTCATGTGTAGATGAAGTCTGACTGTAGTTGCTCAGGCACTACTAATTCAAGTTAACAAGCAACTAAGACTGCAATAAATTTGTATTTTTAGGCTCAACTTGGTTTTACTTACGACCTTCATACATATGTGCTTGTTGAAATATGCTCTGTAGATAGATACCACATGCAATCTTGTATATTTATGCTCTAAAACATATCTAATATTAGTAGAGTTTAAGAAGTTAGAAGAATCAGTTTTTTAAATTCGGTATTGCAAACGGTAGATAAGTGAAGCATACGTTGATGGTTTCTAGAAGAAACTAGTTACTGGGAAGAGAAAATTTAATCCCAAGAGCTCTTCGTGAGTAGCAGACTCCTGAAATAGTTTTGTTAACTTTGTATGTTTCAGTAGAAAAACTATTCAAAACAAGCTCACTGTCACAGGTGATGTAGAACAGAGACAATTCCCACATCCCGAGTGTCTTCCTCAGTGAGTAGAAAAAGCTGGGAGTGGTAACATAGAGCTCAGTGGGCATAAAAAAAAGGGGGGAAAGGAAATTTGCTTTTCTTGGCAAAAACTAACCCAGACAGTAGGCGCACCCCTTTATATACGCCATCTCATTCCCTTCCCACAATAACTCTGTGAGATGGATATCATCATTTTCAATTTACAGATGGGCAAACTGAATGAATTGATTTGGCAAAGCTACAAAGATAGTAATGATGGAGAAAGGATTTAAATCCAGTTCTGTTCTGTCTTGTATGCTTCTGATTAATATTAAAACTCCAAAGAAGTGAGACTATCAGTCATTATCATTAAAAGCAGAACCATATGTTACACATTACGGACAGACAAAGAGAGTAATAGAGATGATAGTGAGATGATAGAGGACAGACAGACAGACGATAGATAGAGGACTCACGCTTCCTTCTTCAGCCGTGCTGGACCACGGCTGGTGTTACAACAACACCAGTAGGAACGATCCCTGGCTCTGAGCTCAGCGAGTGGAACCACAGGCCACAGAGCTTATGTCCTTTCCTCCCCTGCCAGGGTTCCCCGAGGACCCACTTGCTCTTTGGTGTTCCTTAAAGTTCTCTCATGGCCACATAAGCGCTCTCTCTACCAGTTCTGCTGGTCCTGGCTGGCTTTGCTATTGTTTCGGGGGTGTCACTTACTGTTTTTCTCGTCATCAGCCATGTTAAGTTCTCACTCTGATCTCAGGGCTCCTCCTCTGAATTCTGCAGCTGTTGAAACAGGGGAGCACCCTCTTCCCGTGAGCGTTGTAGTTCTCAGAACATGACCCCTGCTTCTTGTCTCCCCTTGAACCATTCCAACTGTTCATTATATTCCCAGGTATGTGGGCTCAGTTGTCTCTGTTTCTTATGTAACAAAACAGAGGAAGTTTTATTCCCCAAAATTTCTCATAGGAATGCCTTATACTTGTTTGGAAACAATACATTGACGAGCTGCTGGGTGTGTGTATTGGGGAAGGTAGGGAGTGAGGCTAAAAAGGTGTTCATTATATTCCCAGGTATGTGGGCTCAGTTGTCTCTGTTTCTTATGTAACAAAACAGACGAAGTTTTATTCCCCAAAATTTCTCATAGGAATGCCTTATACTTGTTTGGAAATAATACATTGATGAGCTGCTGGGTGTGTGTATTGGGGAAGGTAGGGAGTGAGGCTCAAAAGATAAGATCAACTCCGACAAGATGTTCTAAACCACCGTCTAAGCAAGACGGGTCCTGCTGATTGGAGGCCTTTGTTCTGCTGCATTCTGGAGTCCCTCAGAACACTCAGTCTGGTAGGATGGAAGTGAATTGCTCCACCTAAGAGAAGTCATTGAGGCTGGACACTGAATGGAAGGACAGAGTAAGTAAAAATAATTCAGTGGGGCATGGCTAGAGAAGGACAAAGGACAGAAATTCTACTGGGAGATGTTGGAACTATCTGGTGTGATGTGTTTATCACATCCTCTTCTTTATAGCCTGTTTTTGAAAGGATTCAGTAAAACCTACAGTTTATGCAAGCTAATTATTAGGGCAAAGACAGAATCTTAAATGTTCCCAGGAGTGAGACAGCTTATGTAAATGAATAAAGCTGCAAGTGTAACACAGTGGGGAGTGGTAGAGACTGTGGCCAAATGAGGAGACAGGCCCCATCTGAAGGCATGCAAAGTTTACTCGTGCACATCGAATAACACGCATCAGCAGACAGCATTCTCCTACAGGCCATGCTCATTACCC
>NW_007726254.1:62619-64450 GCF_000696425.1 Galeopterus variegatus
CCCAGCTTTAGTGAAACTCAAAGAAATGCTGAGTGTTGCTGCCAGGAGGATGGGAAGTGATCATACAGATAGTGGAGCAGACATTGGGCCATGAAAGACAGAAGAGCCAAGTGAAACCAGTGTGTCACATGATTAACCTCCTAGGAAAGGAAGACGAGACCTCAAGAAACAAATGCTGGTTACTAAACTGCTTTGTTTGAGACACACAGAAAAAGCTGTTTTTATTTTTGAAACAGAAGGATGGAGAAAACCATTCCTGGGCTACCCAAATCATCACTAAAATCTACCAAGCTCACTGTGAGTGGGTTTCATGAGGAGCAGGCAAGGGTCTGAGTATGGGGTATGGGTCAATGTCATGCAGCTTCCACAGGGGATCTGGTATTTGCAGAAATCCAAAGAGAGGGTTTTAGATCTTCCCAACTTGTGGGATTGGCTGAGGTCCAAGCCAATTATAGCTACATGTCCAAGGTGAAGAGGGACACAGCGGACATCTGGGTTACATTTATAATCCCAATGTTCCAGCAAGATGGAAGAACAAGTTCTGCGGGTGCTGAGTGAGAGACCCTAGGAAGAGCCCTGTGTGTGATGCACTTAAAAGCATCCTCCTCTCTGGCAGCCGGCCAGTCAGCGTGGGGAAGCTCAGGCCCATTCATTTTGTACTACCTTGAGGAGAGGAGTGTTTTCTCTCCTGGGGTGCTCCCGAGAGATTTTTGTGGCCGGGATCTGCCTGTGTTCCCCAATACTTTCCCTACATGCATCGCATGACGACCAGGAAATGAGAGTGGGCAGCAGGAATCCTAAAGAGCTGAACCTGGCCAAGAGGAATATCGCATCCTCTTGGAAAAGATAATTATTCTCTGGGAATGCAAATTGTAAGATTGATTGCGTAAAATGCAGCTGCCTCCAGTCACCTTCCTCGGTTGCCTAAAGAAAATGTGCATGAAGTGCGAGTAAAGCAGAGTTGAAAGGTGAAAGCAGGACCTGTCAGACATTGTCTGACCCCGTGGATCCTGCCTTGCCTGAAGCCTATCTACACATTTCTGGGTTTGTTAGTCAATAAAACATCNGGATCCTGCCTTGCCTGAAGCCTATCTACACATTTCTGGGTTTGTTAGTCAATAAAACATCCACCCCTGTACCTTTTAAATTTAACTGAAGCCAGTTTGAGTTGGCATTTCATGACTTGCAATCACAATGACATCACTCGCGTCACTCAAGTTTATCACTACCAGGAAATATCCTCTTGAACTTCCCAGCAACTACCCGGGAGCCACTGTGCAGGTAGAGGGAAGAGCGGTCACGCTGAGTGAGGGCAAGGACAGCACTTACGACATAGTGCACATGGCAGGGGAATAATGCGGAGGCACGTGCGCAGTTTGTTTTCAGGTTTATCCTTTCTCTCAGTTGCAGAGCCTTCATTCTCCTCCCACTATTTTTCAGTGTTGTTATGAGTTGAATTGCATCCCCCCAGAAAGAAAAGCCGAAGCCTAACCCCAGGAACCTCAGAATGTGGTCTGACTTGGAAACTGGGTTGTTGCAGGTGTAATTAGTTAAGGTCATGTGAAGTAGAGTGGGCCAGCCTTTAATCCAGGATGATTTGTGCCCTTATAAGAAGAGGAAAGAGGCTAAGGAGAATGCCATATGAGGACAGAGGCAGAGACTGGAGGGAAGCAGCTGCAAGCGAAGGGACACCAAGGATTGACAGCCACCACCAGAAGCCAGTAAAAGGCAGGGAAGGATTCTCCCCTGTAAGTTTCAGAGGGAGCATGGTCCTGCCGACAACTTAATTTTGTACTTCTAGCCTACAGAACTTTAAGACGATGAACTTCTG
>NW_007726254.1:65844-75314 GCF_000696425.1 Galeopterus variegatus
CACTGAGACACCACTCCAACTTCAACCAGACTAAGTCTCTCTTTTATATTATGGAATTCCACACACAATTTTATTTTGAACAAGTTCTGGTGTTACATAGATTGGAAGTCACTGTATTATGGCATTATTTAACTCACACTAACACAACGTGTTTTTTTTTCCCCCTCCACCATTTCTGCAAAATGTGCCGCTTCCATACATGTTTACCACTACAGCAAGAGTTGTTTAGACCGTGGATCTAAGGTGAGGAAATGGGGACACCGAGGAGACACAGCGTTATTCCACTTCTTTGGATTTTAGCTGTTTTGATGGCTGTGGAGGGAAGGGTTAGCTGCTTTCTCTTTGTCCCTATCTTTTTAGAACTAAAGATCAAGATCTTCGTGATTCAAAATGTGCTAGACAACCGAAGTAAAAGTCAAAATATCTAGTTTACTTGTTGAATTATTGGCTGTCCTTTGTTTTTTGTCATTGGGTGAACAGAGAGGGCCATCAGGATGTTGTATTTGCATTCATGTGATTTGGGCAGAGGCAGTACTTGAATACAAAAAAAAGTGTGACTGATGCTGGAGAAGTGCACAAGGGAATGAGTGGCCTGCAATTCTCTGCCACTGCAAAAGAGTAATAATTCTTACCCATTTGTGTCCCTTTATGCTTTGACATACCTTATCTCGCAGTCCTGGGAGGCTGCGGCCTGGTATTCCTAACACTACCCACAGGTGGGCTCAGAGCCCACGGAAGCTCCAGCTCCGAGAACCCTTGCAGGCCTTAGGCCAGTTCCTGAGGCAGGACTGGGGCTACCACTCTGTCTTCTGAGACTCCTGCTCTCTGTGATGAATAAGTGGTGGTTTTTTTTTTTTTATTTATTTATTTTAAAGAGCGGTGAAGTAGAGAGAAATTTTAAAAGAAATAGCAAACGAGGGCCTTCGAACCGACTTTATCTCCACCACGTGTACCATAAAAGTTTGTCAGTCTCTGCTTTTGTCTTTGTGAGAAGCAACGAGACCCAGGAAACAAATAGTGAACACCACCATCGATCCCGTTAAAAAATTCTCCAGTTAATCATTTGAATCTCAAAATGTTCTTCAAATCATAACAGCTCGTCATTGTTCCACCCACTCTTCCTACAGCGACTGCACCGGAGCGAGCGCACCGCGGGCCGCAGGAACCGCTGTCTGGCTGGGTCGACGCTCAGCTTACCCCAAGGGAGGATTCCGGGACGTCTTTTCCTTCCTTTGTTTCCCCCGAGAACTCCTTTTTAAGATACAGGTCCAGACTGGGTAACTTGAAAGGGAGCAGAGAATGTGTCCCGGCCGGTCGAGGAAGGAGGGAAAGTAATTTTTACCGGCCCGGGCCGCTGAGGATGAATCAGGGGCAGAGACACCACGGTAGAGCCCAGGCTCCAACCCCGGGGTCTTTGTGTTCTATATCAAGTGGCCCCTGGGGACAGCAGGCTGTGTGGTGGCAGCTCCCACTTCCCAGATTTGGCCCCAAGGGCAGATGAATCCAGTGGAGAGGAAAACCCTGAACTTCCAAAAGCATCATCCCGCGAGAGAGGGAGTTTCGGGGTCGGCCTGGGGATATGGGGGGACGGTGGTGATCCGAGGTCTTCAAAGAAGAAAGGGGGGNGCTGCGCTCTGAGGCGGGGAGTGGTGGGAGCGGACGGAGGGAGGCGCGCCTCGACTCGCCGAAGAAGAAAAGTGAAAGTTGTGCCATCTGTGTGTGATTTGGGGTTCTCTTTTATTTCTTTTCCTTTCCAGGGACAGCACGCGCGCGCGCGCGCACGTATCCGTGGCCCTCGCAATAATTAAGAGGCCGCACTTAACGCAGAGCAGAGTTGGGTATGAATCATTCGGCAGGGGACAGTTACTTTCTTGAATAGCTGCGGGAAGATGGGCGGGAGAAGGTGGACAGAGAGTAAATATTGACCCCAAACTTGGAGAGTTTGCGAAGCGACTCGTAAGCTGATTGCCAGATGCGGACGCTGCGCTCCACACCCGGCCTTTGATACTTTCCTGAATTTTGTGTTCCTGTCCCCGATTGCACCTCCTTCAGTAAGATGCCATCCCCTGAGGGGCGCTGGGTCCCAGGCTTCCCTCGAAGACGATGACCCCATGTGGAAGGAGGACGGAGGAGTTTCCAATGCCGCTGCTCCTCCTGCCACCCCCCACCCCCCAAACTTCTCATCTCTCTGGTGTAGACTGCCGAGTAGGTTCTGGCCTTGGGTACAGTGCTCATGGCCCTCTGCCAGTTTATATGTACATTTATTTATGTAAAACATTTTCTCCCAGCTCTTTGCCAGCTGTTCCACATTTTCCAGCTGCCACTTCAGTTTGAAATGATGGACTGTCCGCGTCTCCGAGTAAAAGAGCCCTTTAGTCGTAGGTATGGAGGGCCGGCCTCTGTGCAAATACAGGGCAGTGCCATTAGCCGGGCTGGTATTATTAGTTCTCAAAAACACCTCCTGCTCTCCGTTTCCTCTGCTGCTGCTTCTCTCCAATTAGTCTCCGCAGAGCACGATGTACACACTTCGCTGAAAATAAAGATAATTAGGCCTTTCCCTCCTAAAGGTGATTGTGTACATAATTTGGATGAGGCCATTTTTTAGATTCCTGAAATATGTGTCTGGTGGAAATAAATTAACTTTTAAAAATAAAAGCGTTCCAGCTTGAGTGTGCTGGGCATGGCGGGTGGGGTCTTGGGCCATGGCTGTCTGAAATGAGCTCATTTCAGTCTAAGACAGGAACTATTCATCCTCCCCATGGTAGTTTTTTGTGTTGTTTGATGTCTTAGCATATCGTAGACCAAAATCTTCAAAAATTGGCCTAAAGTATTAATTTTGAGTATTTATGTAATTGCTCTGTAATTTGAATAGGTGCCTTATTGATTGATTCCTGTAATTATTTCATTTAGGTTTTAAATTAAAAATTAATAATAGTCTGACAGTTCCTTAATTACATGTGTCAAGATTATTTTGAAGGAGGAAAATGCTATGTTTTAAAATAGTGAAATAACCTCAAAAAAAAAAATAGAACAGTAGTTCAGTTGAGGGGATATATGAAAGCAGTGGTGATTAGTTTTAGCAATGTAAACTGTGTGAAGTATCTAAAGAATTTGTTTATGTTAGGAAATATGTTAGGAAATATTGGCACACAAACACTTTGGCCAGCTAGACTATAGTCGCACCTGAAACAGACATGAAATAACATTTGAATTAGTCGTAATAGCATGCTTACACAGAGCAGAGAGCTTATTTTATACTAAAAGCTGTTTAATTAGAAACTCCTTGCCTAAGGGGAGATCCTTTCAGGGTATGTAATTCTTGAAGTCAGCCTAGGGAAGCTTTGGTTTAAGATGCATGAATGAGTCCAACGTGAGAGGTGTCTAGTGAAATTTCACACAAGCAGAAATACTTTAAAAGGTATAGATCATATTATTGTTAATAGGCTAGTAGGACCAACTCAGATGCCTAGCAATTCCCAGTGCCTTTAACATGCTTGTATTCCTTGATTGAACCCTGACATAAACACAGTTTTATTGTATGTCTGATTTGCAGAGGACCACAGAGAGATATGAGAAAATTCAGTACTGATGAAAAATGGTTCTGTTGAGTGATTTCATTACTTATTTAATGAAAGAATCGTTAATTTATCAATTTGATGTCCAAGCCTAAAAGTTGGGCTTTCCTTTGTTTCTTAGCCAGTGAAGTTTCCTTAATTACCTGCATACTGTAAGGGTTTCAGACTTCCTCTGTGCTTAGCCATTTAGAGGTCCTTCCTTCTATGTAAGGTATCCTGCTTACTGAAATCCCCTCCCCCCTTTTTGAGAAAAGAGTTTGGGAGCTTATGAAAGGAAACAATTTAATGATCACTGTTGCATGTACTCACTTATATGGAGACAGTCATGTACTAAGAAAAACCAGTCTTGAAGGAAAAGTGAATCAATGAGTCATGAAATCCTCAAGAAAACCTTAGTAATGGAATGTTAATGCTTTTAGACTATAGTAGATTATCTTAAAAGTCAGCTTTTCTTCTTTATGCAATTGTTGTAAATCCCCAGCTAAAGAATTCTTTGAAGGAGGTTTTGGTTTTGCTGGCATTCATATTCTGAGGTCGGTCTGATTTGTTTTGGAAGATTTAATAAATTTTCTGCCAACTTACATCATGAGAGGCAATTAAAATGCTGAAATGTCTATAGAGGAAATATATACATATATGTAAAAATTTGTTAAACAAAAGATTCCACTTTAATTATGACTTTAGGTTGTCTTTTCATTAAGCCTAGTAGAAAATGCTGCCCTTCACTTCATGTTGACATTTTTCTAGATAAAAATTGATCTGTTCTAGTTTCAAAGTAAATAAAGGGAGACAGAATAAACAACAACAGGGGCAGGGGTGCTGCTGCAAACTTTTTCAAGTACTTTCAGTGTATTTTTCATCTTTACTTTTATTTGATGGGCCTGTGAAATAGAGCTGTAGGCTGGTGAAGACTTTAAATGAAATTTCACACTTTGATGATTTTTTTTAAACTTTGATATATTGACAGCAAAAGGAGCTGCAAAGCTTTTATATAACTTGAGCAGTAACGCCAAGCAGCAGTCAAACGTCTCTATGCATTTGTGTTTAACTGCAGAAGAAAAACATGTCCATGGGCTGTAGAGGTTCTTATCAACCCCTTAATCCCAGATCCCAGCAAACCTTGAGGGCATGCCTCAGATCTTGCTGAAATCACTGTAGACTCTCACAGTTTGCAGATTAAATATGCTATGTGTTCCTGGCTCCAACAACAGTTTTATGAGCTCACTAAGCTTCCTGTTTTAAGATCCTTTTCTTAAGTTTTTAGGAGCTGCTAAAGGCAATGCTGTCTGGAGTAAATGGTACTTGTTAATTTAGAGACACTTTAGATATTTCATGTCTCTTTAAAAATAGCCAAAATTATTATTTTTACATCGGAAGGCTCGTTACTCAGGGAAGAGGGAGAAGAGCTGTTTGAAAGAAATTGGATGTTAAGTGTGTTTGTAAGTGCATTTGATTGCAAACTTTACATGGTGTCTCAGTTGTTCTATGGCACTTTTCCTTTGGCTGGCCCCTGAAAATTAGACTTATTCCACTTGTAATTCTAAATGCACTATATTTTAGGGTCAGATTTCTTAGGTACTTATTACCACTATGAGTATTTATTTTTTATTTATTTTTTTTTAGTGAAAGTGTTTTTTGTTCTGTGTGTGTTTATTTCAACCCAACAAAATGTCTCAGAAAATCTATGGCTTTCTGAAGAAGCTGAATGAAAAAGCCATGACATAGTTAATAAGGTGGCAATGGAACTTCTCAGTCCCCGCCTGAAAGGCGATATTGTGCTGAGCCCCCCATCTGCCTCTGTGGTATCTGTAGCCATGTCCTCGTACATGGTGCTTTTGCATTTTGTATAAGAGTCAAAATTAAAAAAGAAAATACTTACATCATTGTCCAACAACATGTCACATAATTCCCAAGAGAACTCGAGGCAATTTTGTGCTTAAAGGTTATTCAGTGAATGAAATTGTGAAAGCCCATTTGTCAAAGTACTGCATGGTTTCTGTTAGTTTTCAAGCCCCAAATTCATTGTCCGCCCAGCCTGGCCGTTAGTCATCAGTGTATTAGTGCTGCCTTCAGGCCGCGCCGCCAGCACTTCACACCATTACAGCTTTGAAAGTGTGCTCTGTCGACTTGTAGAATTACTGCTCTGATTTCCGCTTGGCTGGCTTTGAGGTAAGTCCCCTCCCTACCTTTCTAGCTGACTGTAATCCTTGCTTTCTTTTAAAGCTCCTTTCCAGAGATTTAGGGGAAAACTTTCTTAAGGGCTGTGTTGGCATCATACTGTGGTTTTCTTGTGGCATGCACTGTACATATAAATTGTACCTGCAATAAATTGGATTGATTACTGGTCTGAAACAGCTAGAGGGGCTTTTCTTTTCTTCTTTCCTTTTTTTTTTTTTGGAGGGGAGAGGATGATGAGAAGGGGGAGTGGCACAGAAGTACATTTAAACACAAGCATTAGATTGTGTATTTATATAATTTTTATGCCACAAAATTAAATAATGGGAGATAAGTGCAATGTTATTTAAATTTCTATTGGAAGAACTTCAGAATGCAGTGTGATATTATATTTGCTTATTTTCATGTGGGAATTTTTAGCTTTAGCTAATTTGATTTTTTTTTGAAGATTGCATAAAATGCCTAACAAGACTCCAGGGTGCTTTACATTACAAACTATTGATTTTTACAAAAAGAGACTGAAAACTCACCATTTAGATGAAAGATAAGTTTCAAATTGCGGTAATGAAGGAATGAGGCAGTTAAACCCTATTATTGATTTCATTTTGTGATATTTTTAAAGAGAGTAATTCCGTCTGAAGAAAGTTATCAGTGTGTAGAGCAACCTCATCCTGCAGCTAAGAATGAAGCCTCAATGACTAAGGTGTATGGAAACCTGGATGAGTATCCAGACATGAGGGTCAGGCCCTGCCACTCCAGGACAGTGTCTCCTGTTTGTGCTGGGAATGTTAGAACGGAATCCCATACCCAAAAGTTCCATTGGAAGGTATGCAGTTAGTGTGAGAGTTAGATTAGCTGTTTTGTACATGTAAGGAGTGAAAAACAAGACAGCTGAAGAATTCTGTCTGTGAATAAGCAAAGTTTATAGGATAAGTGGACCAACTGGTAATTTCTGCTGAATAGACCTTAATTAAAAATCTTTAAATTTTGAAAAAGTTGCTTTTGAAATTGTAGTTAAGATTCAAGAATCTAAAGTTTGAAAATTGGGAGGATTAAGTGTGAATAGAACTTCACAAAAAAATATGTTAAGTACCTTTGGGATATCTATAACTGATTTTTACACCCAACGGGTATTAGTCTAATATTTGTGATGGTTTAAAAGAAAGTTACCATCCACAGAACACACACTTTACACCTTTAGGCTTTATTTTAAAGACACACATCATTCTAGGAACTCCAAATCATTTAAGTTCTATAAGAATAATTAAAAAAAATTTTTATTCAGGAAATATGTGAAAACTTTTTTTAAATTTTAACTTCTCAGTATACATTGTAGTTGATTTTCATGACCCTTTACCTGAAAATATGTGAGAACTTTTGATTCCTGTAAACCTTAGTGAAGTGAGATGAGGGACCTGTATGATCAGTCATGATGTTTTTGTGATATATGTGGTTTAAGAGGAATACAGTATTCATGAGGAGCTTAGCTGATCTGTAGACTGAAAACTGTCTTGCAGATCTGTTTCCTGTTTGAGAAGGATTGTCTGCATCCAGCTGACCTGCAGAGAGTGGGGGATGCCACTTTGCTCCCCATTATTGCTCATTCTTTAGTGGCACCTGCTATGCAGGCTACTTCCTGCATAGCCTAACCAAAGCACACAGGACTCATGTTTTATAGTTTTGCAGATAGAAACCTCATACTCCCCTCAAATCTTTTTCATAAAGTACTTCTGGCAACACAAAGTATGGTTGATGATCTTTTCTTTTAAATATCCATAGCAGCAAACTAAAACACACAAAAATGTCATTTTTTATTTTAACTGTAATGGCAATGATTACTTTTATGTCAAATAAGCTTTAAAGTGGGTGAAGGGAAATGTATGAATTTCTTAAAAATTTGATGTAGTTGATTTACGTAAAGCTAAATTCACTTAACCTATGATCAGACAATTATTTCCCTTAGAGTTATTCCATTTTGGGATGGCTGTCATAAATACTGTTACAGAGACTAGGAGTGTCAGAAATGCAAGAAAGAAAGATTGTAAATTATAGCAGATTTGGGGGACCCTCTGGGCTACCATTTGCTACTTGGACAGATAGCAGCTTTTTTATTTGCAGTTAAGGATTAGGTTTTCCTGACTATGTAGTACATAAAGGTAAAATAATCATGCATTAAAAAATACTATAGTTTAAAATTCATGAAGATTTCATTAAGAACTTATGCAGTTGGTCTTTTCTTGTAGAAAAGGAGGGCAGTGAAGACAGAAGGGAGAAGAAGGCTTAGAAATGTTCGGGACTGGTGGTATGTCATAGAGATTATGTATATCTAATTGATTTTGAGTTCTGAAATATATTTTGAACACAAGGAAACGTGAACCACATTATGAACTATGAGGTTTTCTACGACCACATTACAAACTGTGAGAGGTTTTCTTCAATGCATGATTATATGAAATTCACTGAAATGTCTAAAACTTCCTACATTTTGCTCATTGAAACTGACTATTTCTCACTTCCAGAATTGATCAAAAAGTTAAAATCAGCCATTACTTTGTGCTTCTTGATTTTGTAAAAAAAAAAAAAAAAAAAAAAAAAGTTTCTTCCTACAGGATTGATTGATTGATAGATTTGAAATGAGGTATTTACTGGCTACAGGAAGGGATAAATCTTTCACAGGAATTTTACTTAAATGGTTGCTCCAAGAGTAGCATCTTGTGGTGGCAGCTGATATACTAGTAATAAATGAGAGAAATGTCACTCCAGTGATATAGGGCAGACTGCTTCAGAAATCCTTGCGCAGTCTGGTTTCTTCTGGGTTTTTAAGACATTAGCATATTAGGGAGATCCTTCAGCTTATCCATATACAGGCAGGTGTAAATAAATGTAATTTCTGTGGAGGAAAGCTTTATTCCACTGGAGAACAGTTCCCTAAGCTACACAGAATAATTGCTCACTCAAGGCCTAGTCATGGGGCTGTTAGCAACACTGCCTTGCCTACTGGAATGTCTTCTTCCAGCTCTCAATGCCAGAACTGTTGTAACCTATTAGAAACTGGCCAAGTTAATGTTAATACGGCCTTTAACTTAGTTGTTTAAAATCTTTAAATGAATTAAGTAAAACACACACACACACACACACACACACACACTTCAGAGTTATTGCCCAAGTTGAGGCAGCTAACAGTAAAGCCACTGGATTAGGGGAATCAATGAAGCAGTCTGCCGTTCAGAAAGGGTGCGCGTCAGTCTACACTGCTGCTTCGTGTCGCCCTGGAGGAGAAAGTCGTTTCATTCTGTTCAAGCGTCGTTGTAAACGTGTCTGAGGGGGGAAGGAGCCCTGCTTGCGTGTGGGTCAGAGGTTTCCCTGCAGAGACCTGCGAGGGGAAAGGCGGCTCTCTGCCCACGTTCCCGGGGTTGCGGTTTTCCGTGCGCCCCGTTCCCTACACAGGACCCGGGAGGCTCGGGCTGAGCTGCGGCGCCCCCGGCCACCGCCGCCGAGGAGGCGCGAGTCTGCCTCAGCGAGCACAGCCCGGGTCTGTCCCCGGCAGCCCAGAAGGAAAAGCACGTGCGGGGCCGGGTCACCAGCCAGCGAGTTACACGTTCTGGGAGACTTTTCCGGTGCTCCCGGTGGGTGTCGTCCCTGCGGCCCCGCTGCCGCCCGCCGCGTCCGGGCCGCTCGCGCTGCGGGGCGCCGGGGGCGCGCTCGGGGGGCCCGGAGGGG
>NW_007726254.1:76314-101675 GCF_000696425.1 Galeopterus variegatus
GGGCGCGCTCGGGGGGCCCGGAGGGGACAGCCGCGCGGACGCCCCTCGGCGCTGACCTGGTGGCGACCCTGAGGCGGACGGCTGGCGGCGGCTTGTGTCAAAGTGCCCTTCCAGATGTAGGTCCCCACAGGAACTGAGGGCTTCGGTGGCCGCTGCGGTGTTGCGCTGGCTCACGTTGGGCTGCAGACGTCCCTGCCGGCATCACGGCGCAAGGGCTCCAGGAAGTCTGAAGTGCCCTGTGGTGGCTCAAGCTGACGCAGGTCCACGGTCACACCCTAGCGAGAGGGGACCCACCTGCGGGCAGGTTGCTAGTCGGAGAGGATTAGGTTTAAAATGGGGCCTGGAATTCAATGCGCCCTGGGTTTAGGCCTTGGGGAGATGACAGGAGGTTCGGGGATAGCTGAATGGGAAAAGCCTTGACGGTTTGCTTTCAGGAAGGAACGTTTATCCCTCCTTTTCCCTATGAACTCCGGGCTTTCGGAGGCACATACTGTTAGAGCAGCTTCTCTGGGTTGCAGCCCCCCCCCCCACATGCTCAAACTACTGGGACTCAAACATCAGCCACACGCGTTTTCCTTCCCAGGCATGGAAAGTCAGGGGCAAGCCCCCGAATCTTGCATGTCATGCTTGGGCGCTGAAAGGGGTCGCAGGAGAGCACTGTGGGCTTGTAAGCAAGGAGCCTGGGGCGGGGGGCAGCGCATTCACATGTGAAAAACAGTGGCATGGTTTCCTCGGAGAAAAGTCTTTGCAGTGAAGCCGAACTTAAAATGTTTCTTTGATACTTAAGTTCCCAATAAGTTGTTCTGTATGATTTAAGAAACTCAGGTTTTAACACTATCACTATGGAACTTTATTATTTAAGAAACTCCAGGTATTTAAAAGTCCCGCCCCAATTATGTTTTAGGATTCCATGAGGAATTCGTATTGGTCAGTACTATACCTAATGCTTTAATGGATTAACCCAGAACTGAGTTTCCAAACTCCCCTCACTATTCTATGAAAAACCCACCACCACAACTAGAAGCAGCAAAAGAGTCATTTTCTGCTCAATGACTCTTTGGGCACTTTTAGATGAGGTGTGGGCGTCTTGGATGGTAAAACTTTCTTCTTTATAACTGACAGGGACAGAGTTGTAAAATAAGCTGATATAATTTATAGGAATACACAGGAAGCAGATGTCTGCCTTGGCAAGTTGCCATTTTTATAGCCCCATTCCAAGCATAAACCACACTTTTAAATAATTAGTTACTAACTAATGAGATCCAAAAATAAGTTGTCAAAATAGAAGAAGGGTCACTCTTGAGTGACCAAGGGCCTGTTTTTTAAAAAATCCTTTTTGAACGGGGGTAGGAATTAGTATTCTCTAAGACCATTAATTAGTGTGATTTCAGTCAGTGCCTGGAGCTTTACCTCTTCTCACGTGAACCTCTCTCTGTGGTGATGAGTACTTGGAGGGTTTTATTGCTTTGTTAAAATGAAGTCCTTTGCCTTGGGGGGAAAAACCAACAACTCCACAAAAACCAAGTTTGTCAAGGAACTTTGGTAACTTGTCTCCTGACTATTGTTAATTAGCTCAGTCTACTAAGGAAGAGACTCATTTCCTAGTAAGGATCCCATCTTTTAATTTTTTTTTTTTTGGTCCATTTGCATGTTTCCCTATGCAATTTTAACTTAGCAGACTCTACCCAATTTCAACTGATAGAACTGTATATGTGTTTTGAAGGAAACAATTATAGTATAGTAAAATGCCTGTTTATCCTGTGGTTAAGAATGGAGTGTTTTGATTAATTAGGTATTCCTGTTAAAGTTTTTAGGTTTTGTATAATTTGCCAGTTTTTAAAGAAACACTGAGTATAAATGTTAAGGAAACGTATGTAGCTAAGTCAATGTTGATTGAAATTCAAGACACTGAAGAATCATGTAAGTCACAGGGTCATCCGTGTGATCATTTGCTTACTCAGTAAACATTCTTACGTGTACTAGGTGCTGAAAGACAGAAGCCTTGTCCTCACGGAGCTTATAGTCCGGAGGGGTGGGAGGAGAGGGATGTTCAGCATAGACTTTTCCAGGTGAAGAATAGTTCATTATTGGGGTCGGTGCTGGGATAGGTTTGTGTAGGTTGTTGGAATTCAGTACTCTGGGATGCAGTCCATTCATTAGTTCCTCCTGTCAGCAAAGACTTCAGTGAATACCTACTGCACTGGGTGTGTAGCAATGAGCAAAAATAAACATGTAGAACACTTGACAAATGCATTCCATAGGAGATGGGACCCAGGAATCTGAAGGTTAGCAAGCACAATAGCAACACTGATACAAATGGCTCCTGTACCATGCAGAGACACAGCAATGTGGATTGGGTTGCATTGTTCTCATGGCATACTTTAAAGATGATATTTAATTAATTGTGGGGAGTCTTAAAAAAATTAAAGAATTATTCTGAGATTGTTAGTGCGAGAAGGGACCGTTGAAAATTTCTCCTTGAAGGGTTCTTATCCTGATTCATGGAAAAGCTTGGAGGGTCTGTAATCCCTTGGAAATTAAATGTACACTTTTATGTTTAAGGGTATTTTCTGGGGAAAGGTCCTTAACTTTTAACACATTCTTCAAGAGAATGTGTTTCCCCAACCCGAAGAAAATGGTCAGCTCCTACTGTGTGATTCTTGTCATTTAACAGATGAGACCACTGAGGGTGGGTAGCTCCAGGGAGCACCATTCAGGTGGCCCTGCCCTTGGGACCTGTGTGCAGTGGCAGCCCCAGAAGGGAAATCTGCAGCCCTTCACTGTTGTACTTTGTTAGGGCTCTTTGAAGGATCTGTCTGAATTTGGAGTGGATCTTACCATTGATATGTAAATTTAACTTACTGCTTCCTCTTTTCTTTTTCATTCTATAAAAGCTGTTCTTAAATAACTTGTGTGTTTTACAATGAATTACACTGGATAATCTCAGAAAAGAAATGGAGGTTAGTGGGGGAACTGGTGCTACGGTGCCATGCGGCCTCTGCTTAAGCCTTCTAGTTACTTGAATTCCAGATCAAGTGGAGTTGATTGTACAGTAAAAAATGTTCAGTTCCTTTGGAAATATGAGTTAAAGATGACTAAAAATATTCCATCTTCTGTCTTAACTTTTTCAGTCAGCTTAGTAGTTGCTTATTTCATTTCACTAATTGCTGATTTCATTGAACACCAAACACGATGGTGTCAACTAAATATAGAAAAATAAAGAGATGACTAGACTGAAGAAAAGCCCACCTTGAGTGTTGCAATCTAGATAGCTTGAAGAAAACATGCTAGAGAGGCTACTTTTCATCTTTCTTGTATTCTTTGTAGGTGCAGAACATGACTGCAAAAAGGAACATGAACGAAATAGAGTGAAAATTGATGAATGATGAGTTAGGGCGATTATCACATGAATGAAGCTAGTGAAAGACAGATGAACTGAACTTGCCTTTAGCTGAGTTTTATTATTTCCTAAGTGATCCCAGTCTTTGCCATTGGCAGTCTTTTGACTGTTCCTTGTGGGATTGAGAGCATGTTGTTCTGTTACCTTTGTTTGTTTTAAAAATGTAACTCAAATGAATTGAAATGTTCTTGTGTTTTAGGAAAGCATAAATTGTATGGTTTACCTGAATGAATTAGCACTAACAGGCACATTGCAATTCATGTATCTTAGTGAAAGAAGCAAAGATCACTGGCTGCTTGGCTTGAATTATTCTCATATTTCAGAACTTTGAGGAGGGCTTGGATATGAGAAATTGTTGGACGGTCTGTAAAACATCTAATTAATAATTAGAAACCTTCCCTTGCTCTGGAAATTGTCCTACTGCCCCTTCCTGTGAAGTTGGCTACCTAAAGAAACATTTGTAGATGTGGCTGAAAAGAGAAATATGACACTTGGATTTCACACTATATATAGTTGGAAATTGAGATATTTAGACCATTTGGTAACAAATGCCCAGTAGGAATTTGGGAAAAGTCTCACATTATGGACATTTCCCTCTGTTCTCATTTTACATGTGTAGATAGAATTTGACTGGCTTATTAATAAAACTTTGACCCATTTTTGCCAGAAAACCTGTGGAGAAGTGTTGTCCAGATTTTGCATTTGCTAACACTCTAGGGTTGTCTTAGGAGATAGGTGAAGTGGGCTTTTGAATGAGATTTTCTATTCTCACCGTTTTGTGAAGTTAATAGCATGGTTGTTTTCCGCAGGTGTTCCTGGTGAAGAGAGCTGAAGTAATGAGAAGACGTCATGGAGGCCCAGTCCCACAGCTCCACGGCCACTGAGAAGAAAAAAGTTGACCATTCCATAGTGAAATGCTCCACGCGGACCGAGGTCAGCGAGAAAGCCGTTGCTTCCAGCACCACCTCCAATGGTGAGCAGCCACAGGCGACCAGAGCCGAGCTCACAGTTGCTTCCATGTGCTCCGCGCTCCTGTGCGTTGAGCATTTGCAGCTGGACCCACCAGCACCACCTCCAATGGTGAGCAGCCACAGGCGACCAGAGCCGAGCTCACAGTTGCTTCCGTGTGCTCCGCGCTCCTGTGCGTTGAGCATTTGCAGCTGGACCCATGCTCATTCTCTGAGAGGCTAAAGAAAGCAGAGGGGGTAAGGGAGTGTGGAATGAGCAGGCTTTAGTAGTCTCCGTTTTGGTACTCCAAATTTTCTAATTTGAGATGTAAATATGATAGGCTATTTATTATAGGAGGTTCCTGTTTTGGTATTTTGGAAATCATCTTGATTAGTCTGGCAAGAGTTCAAAATACTTTTCATTGCACATGGAAATTCTACATTAGTTGGAATAATTAGTTATTATAAAAGACACAAAAGTTGTCTTGTCAAAATTAGTGATAGGATCTTTAAGTAGTCTAAAGGATTATAAAATTTATAATGGTGGATGTCAAGGTAACGATAGTATCTGAGATGTAGATTTTGTTGTTGGCTTATCAAAATTTAATTTATGTAATTGTGTTCAGAGATAACATAGAGCCACCATTTCTATATGTTATATTTTTATATTTTAAGCAAAGTGTTGAGAAGCATTTCAGTTCAAGCATGGAG
The DNA here is from genome assembly GCF_000696425.1 of Galeopterus variegatus. Lineage (NCBI taxonomy): Eukaryota > Metazoa > Chordata > Mammalia > Dermoptera > Cynocephalidae > Galeopterus > Galeopterus variegatus. Next base: position 81,373 of record NW_007726254.1, read on the forward strand.
TATTGAAAATAAATTCCAGAGCCCCTCTGGTGAAAACATACTGAATAGGTTAGTGGTAACCTTCATTTCCTTTCCCCACTTTTCCACCACTGTAGGCCATTAATGCCTTTGCATTTTGTAGGTTTTGTAGCCATTCCTGGCCTCCCCAAATGACACTCCCTTTTCCATGTGTCCTCAGAAAGAATGAGCTGGCCTGTTCTCCTATTTCCCAGACACTGGGCACAGCATGCTGATTTGCATAAGCTAACCTGCTTCTTTCTTCCTCCCTTTGGCTTCTATTTTCTTTATTTAAGAAAGATTTTACTAGATTGACTTACAATTTTTTACATGGAATTGGAGGGTGAGACTCTGCTTTGGGAGGTAACAGTGGCCCGGAACTGCAGGTTCTCAGGGCAGGTTCCTAGGGGCCTGCTGCTGCTCTCTGCGCGTCTCACCTGTCCTCTCCAGGGTGCCTTGCTGCTCTGCTGGGGAGGGAGGGAGCCGCTGTTCAACCTGCTGACTTATGATCCTTAGGGAGGTAGACTTATTTCTAAGTTAAAAGAATGAATTTACTTCACATATATATGGAAGTATGTTTATATTTCTCTTTATTTGTGGTGTTTAAAGTCAGGAGGACTGGAGCTTATTGAACCACAACATTTGCACCGTTCTTCCAGGGTGGTTATAGAAAGCATATTTCTCCTTAAAAACATGTTACCATTTTTTTTTTCTTGGAATTTGTAAAAGTTCACAAATTTATTATTTCAGGAGTAGAATCGGTACATATAGCATTGGTTATTTGGTAATTTTAATAGTAGTTTTGCAGGAATAAACACTTTCTGTGTATTATGCTTCACAAGACATCAACTTCTGGTTATGTTTATAGTTTGTGTGTGTGCAAGGGTGTGGTTGAATGTGAGTGTGTGAGACTGGGAAGTGTGGGTAAGTATATGTGTGAGATTGTGTGTGTGGGGGGGTGGTGTGGAGCATGAGTGTGTGGGAGTGTGAATATGCCTGTGTTGTGTGGTTGAGTGTTTGAGTGTGGGTGTGTGCATGCATGTGTGTATGAGTGTGAGAACAGGCAAGCACAAGGTTGGTGGAGATGCTGTGTGTATGGAGGCTGCAGACGGGGCAGTCTATTCCTGAATCTCAGCAGAGTAAGCACAGTGTTGCATTTCTATGAAGATACTGTGGCTCTGCCACCCCCACACCAGAACAGCTGCTCAGAAGGTTTTTGCCGCTGCGTCTGTCTTGATCCTCTCTTTGACTGCAGGTTCCCCTCATGAGCCAGTTGTGGTGACTGGGAACAGAAAGAACCTGAGTAGCCCCCTGGCATTCGGCAAGCCCTGATAGAAACTAGCCAGAGGAGTAGTGTGATTTACAAAAGTTAGTCCTGTCCTTTGAAATAATCACAGAACTGTTTCCTAAACCATGCTCCACTGCCTTCCCGCCATGATCAGCCCATGCCCATGAAGCCCACATCCCCTCCTAAACGTGTATAAATCCTTTTCTGTGTAGGGGCAAACACTCACTAGTCAAGTTTGTGGGGCACATGCCTGAATGATAGCTGTCCTAGAAATCCTGCAAACTCTGACCATTTTTTTCATTTTTTCTGAAGGATGTACTGCTTTTTATGTTGGGACAACATAAAGATCCAATCAAATAAAAGAAAAATGGAGGTGGTGATTTTAAACATGGATTGTAACTCCTGGCAGGAGGATTCCAGGAAAACAAGCAAACAAATTTAAAGATAGGAATAAGTATATAAAAAGAAAATAATCCTTTTTCTTCTTTTACATGAATACTAACAGTTACAATGCTTTTTGTATATTGTACCCTACAGTTCTCATCTAACTAGTTTAGAGCCTTTTTGTAGTCCAAGAATTATGCTCAGGGGTGTGGATTGCTGGGACTGCAGAGCCTCTTGGTTCTACAAGCTCCCAACCTGGTTGCATGCTTCTAACCACACTCAGCCCTGGTCACGCAGACTGCTGTGTGGGCTTTTGTCCTGGGCCCTGTCTGGGCTTAGAGCTCATGGGGTTGACTGTGTGTGTGTGCTGGCTGGTGGCTGCATCACTGGGGCCACCATCCTTCTGTGCATCTGTCGTGGGCTTTTGTCCTGGGCCCTGTCTGGGCTTAGAGCTCATGGGGTTGACTGTGTGTGTGTGTGCTGGCTGGTGGCTGCATCACTGGGGCCACCATCCTTCTGTGCATCTGTTTATCTGTCTCTTTCTGTCTTTTCTCTTTCTCTCTACAAACATTTCAGAAAAGCTAGAATGCCTACACTGAGGGTTATTTGCAAAAAGGAAAATAGAATCATTTGGATGCTGTAACAGGTACTAATGGTGCTACTGTTTCCGAGGGTTCTTATGCTTTCTTTACAAAGCTCTGAAATTCATCAATTTGTAACTGAACAGTTAAAAATGAGTTCAGTATCAAGAACCAAATGAATGTAATATATGCATCTTCTCTCCCACCTACCATTTCATGATTAAAATCAGACGAACAGTTTTGGCTAAGTTATTGGTTAAGCTGACTTAATTAACTTTTCCAGCCGTTATGTGGCGCAATTTGTTTTTGATTGTGAGCTTCCCAGCCAGACCACGCACATTCCACTGCATGTCCCTACAGATCTGTTTTCTTCCTTTTCTCAGCTGAGTATCTGTTTCTAGAATAGCATTCATATAGAGTTTTGTTTAAACACACACATATACACAACCCAAACTGCATGGTTCAAAAACTGTGAACAGCATTTTAAATAAGCATTTATCACTCTACACTGAAATTTAAAGTAACACAAAAAAGTTTTTAAAAATAGCACAAGTGAAGAACTATGTTCTAGGTCTTGTATGGGAAAAAAAGATAGGCCAAATTTGATTTTTGCAACACTTAACCTATATCAGCACATAAAGCCTTTAGTAGTCTTTATGCAGGAACCACAGTATGGTTTCATGTGCCCATAGTTTGATTTTAAGCTTTAGTATTATTTATGAAATGAAAGCAATAAAGGAGATGACATTCATTTTTCTAAATATTTAAGTGCCATTGCATTTAAGTGATTGTTTTTGCATCTAATAAAGTGTACATTCGGATATTAGGTGTCATTGTTGACTTAAAAATGTCCAAGTCTGTTAATGTGCTAAGACTATAAGTAAAAATCTGTTTCTGGCATGGATTCATTACTTTCTAAGCTACATGCATTTTCTAAATGATAAGAGTTTTTGAATCTAGATATTCCAGTGTTTTATGTGTTTTCATTACCCTATAAAATTTCCTTCAATTATTTGCAAAAACTGACTTTTAATTTGAAGTGTTTTGCCTTACATTTGGCCCATGATTTTTTTAAAAGGAGTAATCTGATAGTTCTTATTAACTTACTACTCTGCTTTAGAAAAGAAAGAAACTAATAATAAGCGTATGGCTCTAGAATCTTCAGTGACTCTCAGCTATCTGTAGAATAAAGCTCAAACTCCTTAACGTAATAATATTTAGATATCTTCTAAAATCTGGAATTCCAGTCTGATATGCTACCACTGCACCGTCCCATCCCATAACTACACTTCGGCTAAACAGAAGGACTCTTTGCTTTGTCCTCTGTTCCTCCATAGAACAAATGTTGAGCTAACATTAGTGCATGTTTAAATTCTTCTCCAATGCACGTATGTCCTCTGTCTTTTTCTTTCCTCGTATGGTCTCGTGTCCTTTTAGAACTATCTAGTAACACTTGATCTTTTTTAGTGTTGATTATTATTATTATTATTGTCATTATTTTAATCAATAGACCGTATTTTAGAGCAGTTTTAGGTTTACAGAAAAAATTGAGCAGAAAGTATAGAATTCCCATACACTTTCTCTCTCCAGCCCCCAGCCCCCAAAGTTTTCTGCTATTAACAACATCTTATACTGGTGTGGCACATTTGTTACAATTGAGGAACCAATATTGATACACTGTTATTAACTGCAGTCCATAGTTTACATTGAGGTCACTCTTTACCTTGCACAGTTCAATGGGTTTTGACAAATTCATGTCACGTATCCACCATTGCAGTATCTACAGAATAGTTTCACTGCCCTAAGAATTCCTGTGCTCCACCTATTTATCCCTTCTTCCTCTGCATAACACTTAAATTTTACATTTTAGTTAACTTCTTGAGAGTGGCACCTGGTTTGTCTATCTCTCCAGAGTTTAAACCCTAGCCCTGCCATGTAATTGCTGTGTGATCTTGGGTTATGCAGTTTACTTCTCTGACTCTGGCACAGTGACTACCCAAACACGTTAGCTATTGTTAGTAATAATAATAGACTCTTCTGGATATAATTTGGGAGGATTTAATTCATTGATATGTTTCGTCTCACTCTGTTCAGCATAACATCATTTGTTTAAGATTTCAGCTGATTAAGAAAATTAGAAGGTATTGACTATCAGAAATTCCTTACATGTGGTGGTTAGGCCAGAAGACAGTAGGAGCTGGGGTCAGGGAACAGTGCCTCAACTGGTCCTGAAATTGGCACAAGTTTGGATTTAACAAGTCAAATGCTTTTAGGGTTTACTTCTCATTCACAAATACTCATTGAAATTATCAGATAAAATCAGTAATTTTGTACTAAGGTGCTTCCTTAAGGGCACAGTTCTTTTTTTTCCTCTTGTATTTAGCTATTAGATTTCTTCTCTAAAAGAACAATTCCTGGTACTGAGATAAATCAGGAATAAGAATCACTCTTATTTTGCCACAGTTTTCTAAACTTGGGAGTAAAAAGAAGCCACAGCATGATGTGTTTTGCTTGTGGAAGGTTTCTGGGTTGCCTTTGATTACTTGTGATCAAGTGATGTGGGTATTTTAAATTTCCGGAAAAAACTGGTCAGAATCAGAAACAACTACTTGGAAGCTCAAGGGGCAAATGGTGATTGTGGGAGGAAAATCTCCCTCTGGGGAGGTGGCCTTCTGCTACCCATCACTCTGACCCTATCGAGTTGGGGGAGGCCTTGCTTTTCTATCAAGTTGGGGGAGGCCTTGCTTTTCCAGGCAGCTTGTAGGAAATAAGGTGATGGTAAAAGCCAAAAACCTCTGTAGCCTCTGATAGCTTGTTTACATGGAAACATTTCCAAATACGTCTGCTTTAGTTTACATTTATTTTTTATTCCATACAGTAAAACTTGCTCTTTGTGGTGCGTAGTTCTATGAGTTTTGACAAATCTATAAAGTCATGTCACCACTGCTACAATCAAGACACAGAACAGTTCCAGGATCCCCCGAAATTTCGACAGATACTTGTGCTTTAAACTCAGCTTAGTAATACATACCGTGTGAGTCACCAGTAATAATAGAAAGCATAGGAGCTGCAGTAGCTTATTGACATTGTATTTATTTCATGTATAAAAAAATCCATGATTTTAAGGATCGTATTAGCAGTATATAATGTTAGGCTTTTTTTCCTTCCATTTAAAAATGGCAAAATGTTGAGTTTCTAGTAGAACTAAAATGTTTTTGAAAACTGCTCAGAAATATACAACCTAGTGTATTTGCCAGTTTAATTCTTTTTTGAGTATATATTTTGACTAATTTAAAATTCCATTTTTTATTGAAATTACAAGGCAGCCATATCAATAGGGCTTTTGTTGTTGTTTATCCTACTTTAAAATAAATTCATGAGAAAATTAGAATCTGAACATTTAATGCAGTTATAACCTAGAGGAAAAATATCGACGGCTTTCCTAAATCTTTCTTTCTGTCTTCCTTCTTGTCTTTTCCTTTTTGAAATATTTTTCCCCTTTCCCCTCTCTCCTTTACTTTTATAGACAGGACTTTATCTCAGGTAGGGAAATTTCTATGTAAAAGTTATTCCTAGTACAACTTAGGCTGCTATTTTTTTTTCTTTCTTGCTCTTTTTTCCCCTTTCTTTGACTCTTACCTCTTCTTGGCCTCTTTATTCCTTCCTTTATTTTATTTTTTTTCTTTTTCCTTTACTTGTAGAAAGTTGAGTTCCATCCCAATTATTAAATCTTAGGAGACCATTCCCACATGGTTCTGCAAATGGTAGCTTCATCTGAGCCCTTTCATCTCCTCCCCTGCTCTCTGGCGTGACAGTTGAAAAGGTCTGACTGTGCCGCACAATGGTTTGATTGGTTTCTCTGGGGGAGACTTTTCCCTGCCTCATCACTCGCCAGGCAGGTGGACCAGAAAGTCTCTTGATTCTTTTGTTGCCTCTCAAAGTCCGAGGTCTTTGACTGAATAAATCCGCCGTCATGGGATAATTTGCTGAAAGGAGACTGAAAGATGTGAGAGAAAAGCCTCACTACTTGGGTGCTGCATTAATGAAATAACGGGGCTTTGGAGTTTGCAATTGAAAAATCACCAGGAATGCAATGGGTGGAGACGGGCTTCTTTTATTTCCCGTAATAAACTTTTAGCTCTACCATTTAAAGGTTGCCTGTCCCCTTGCTGGCCTGCAGGTCTGAATCTGCTTGCATCCGTACCCATGTTGAGGGGACGGCCCTGCTCGGCTGAACGCCGTTTGGGTGCTGTGTCTAGTTAGTCATTAGATTATTACTAGTGGATGGAAGGAATTCCATATGACAGAACTAAGGTTGAGTTAACACAGGACGAAAAGTAATTTACAGATAGGCTGTCCCCAGCCATCTTTGTAGCCCCTGATAAGGTTTCATTTCAGAATGGATAGGCGACGTTTCCACTTATGGACCCGTTCTGCGACACCTGTGATAACAGCTTCTGGATCCTAATTGAAATTGGTTTCAAAATGGATTTTCACTTTTCTCTGTCTGTGGAAAATATTGAATGGACTCAGAGCTGCCACAGAGAACCCCAGACCTTGGAAAATGGAGTGGGAAGCCAGGATCATCTTTCATAACAGTGTCGATGATATGACAGTTTTGTTATCTGTCTTATTAATGAAATCATTGATCACCTGATGAGGGAGATAATAAACTACATTCTACCACTGCTCCCGAAGCTCAATTAGACTGGTACCACAAATAAGGAGGCGATAAAAAAATAAACAACAATGGAACTGAGGTAGTAAAGATCAGTCAGAACTTTTCATTTCCAAAGGGACCATGTCAGATGAGAGCATTCCGAGTGGCTGCAGCCCAAGTGTTGTGAAACTGCAGAAGTCTACGTTACGTTCAAGACTTTCTTTTTGGCTTATGTAGACGAACTAGTGGGTATCAAGTAAAAATTTTTGAAAATTTAAGTAAAATTTATTTTTAAAATATTACTTGTTTCATTAAATAAAATTCAGAAGTGGAAGGAGGAAGTTCTGCATTGTTTGTGTTTTGTACTGGGGAAAATGGAAAAAAAATATATACAGGCCCTTCTCCCCCTGCCATGGTGAAGGGATTTGGGTCTTGTCCCCAGTAGGTATATTGGGTAAGATCAACTAAACTGTAGGGTTCATAACCTAGGGTCTTTGAAAGAAAAGTAGCTTATCGTCCCTTCCTCTCTTAAAGTGCTTTGGGAATCCTAGTAAGACGGGAATTAGGTTCGGATTTAATGAGATGGCTCTATTGTTTGGTGTGGGGCTGCTCTGGAATGTGCTCTCTGTTCCTCTTGAAGGAGGGGAAGAGATGTGATGACTTCTCATGTTTCAGGGCGAATTGTGTTCCTAGGTGTTCCTCCATTCTCTGCCAGCAAGGATCAATCCAGTCCCATTTGAGCTTGAAAGAGGAGCTGTGATCAAAGGCACTAATGATGTCACTGATCTCTGGTGATTGATTAGGAACAGAAGTCCTGGAGAATTTGGCCTTTCCTTATAATTTCAAATTCAGTAGTGTCTACTATTCAGGTAGCTGGCTCTTAATCAGCAAAATTACAAAAATGAATGATACAGGCAATACTGTGTTTTTCCTATCTATCTGTGACTATTTTTAAGCTTATTGAAACCATATAAGCAACCTTTCCCTTTAAATATACTGCAAAGAAATAGAATTCTCTGTGTAGATTGTGTTAAGTATTTGAGAATTCTACATATAAATTGGGACAAATATTTGGGAGTGAAGACATTTGCATTGCTTCCAAAGCAATTTAATCATGTACAGATAATTGCATATTATGTAATAATTAAATATATTTAAATGTTTTATTAACTTGGAAATTTAGGTGTTTCATATGCAGATTTTAAAATCTTTTGAGTTATTTTATGGATCTAACATTTTCCCCTTGCTATTCAAGAGGATGACTGATTTCTGTGTGCATATTTATCTTTAAAAATAAAAACAAATGCATTTCATGTCAGGAGGTGACAGATCTTGCAAGTGGAGGGGATGCAACTTAAACGGAAATAATGAAAAAAACAAGAGAGAGCAAGAGTGAGAGGTCTCCTCTTAGAGCTGCTCACTGCTGTATAACAAATGCATTTCATGTCAGGAGGTGACAGATCTTGCAAGTGGAGGGGATGCAACTTAAACAGAAATAATGAAAAAAACAAGAGAGAGCAAGAGTGAGAGGTCTCCTCCTAGAGCTGCTCACTGCTGTACTCTCCTCTTAGAGCTGCTCACTGCTGTATTGTAAGCACTGGCTTAGATCCACCAGGAGTAGGGATTGATCGTAAAAGCAATGGAAAAAATTCTGTTTTGGAAGGCACTGAAGCCCAAGAAAGAAAAGTTGAATGGAAAATGGAGATTGTAAAAGATTACTAAGGTGACCGTTACCTTCTTTGATTAGCTGTTGGTTGTCAAGGACTCTTGCCTCATGCTTGCTTGCAGCCAGTTCTTTCACAAAAAGTGTCGTTTTGAGAACTGCTCTCTGGGTAGGACAGACAATGGTGTTTATAGTCCAGGGTAAGTTTTTACGAGGAGAAGAGATCATGCAGAGGGGTCTCTGGGAGAAGCCGGTGTGGCAGTTGTGAATACTAAGTTTTCGTGAGTGTCAAAGACTCCCCTTTCATGGTACATTTTGTATTCTATTGGCAGTGGAAAAAAAAAAAATAATCTGAGACCCTCACCTATAACCAAAAGGGAACTTATAGAAAGAATATCACGGTGGCATGATTAAAATAATGGAACTCCCAGCAGTGTAAACATTTCCTGGTAAAATATGAATCTAATATTCAATTGAAGATTTCTTCAGCGTTTAAAAACTAGAAGACACACAGTGGCCCGCTTCACATTAAGTCTGAATCAAATCTGTCTTTAAAAACTAATGTTTCTAGGCTTGTTTTCAAATTCTGGCAAGTTTCAGAGCAGTAGAAAAATTCCTTTCCTATAAATGTTGACAGCAGTTCCTGTGTAGGCTAACAGTGTTTTATAAATAGAGTTGACTTAGCAAAAACCATATGTATGCCCAGTGAAATAATCTCACATTTATTTATGTTTTCATTTATAGAAAACATGTGCCCCTTGACAAAGCCTTTGGGCTCTTTTCCACAATTAAAAGGAATTATGCTTGAAAAAATAGCTGCCGTCTTAATGGGAAACTTTTTCACATAAATTCAAACCACTTTCTTTGATCAGTTGTACACAAAATCCAAATATTTTCATCCATCAATTTGACATCAAATAACTGGGTGAATTGAGGAAAAAAAGATGCTTAGAAATATCTGTCTGTCCATCCAACTATCCATCTATCTTTCACATATATGTATGCAAGTGTATTCACACATGCACATCACCATATATGTTGGTTGAACATTGGGGAATCCAAAGATTAAGGAGGCTAGGTAATATGGGAGGGTGGTGTGCATTGTTACAGCAGAAAATTTTTTGTCGTTGCTTGTTCTTGCTGGTGACTAGTGTTGGTTTAGCATGAGGTAGTACTCCTGTTAGGTTTGGTTTTTTCTTAGATTGGATGGGGAGACCATGGTCTTATATGTGCCTGCTGCTAGGCCTTCACCTGGATATCTGCAAAGCATCTATACCTTGATTTCTTCAACAATAGTACATCACAAGGAAAAGAGGGATAAGAAGGTGGTTTGCATGTCTCTTACCTCCCCTTTATTTTTAAGAAACTATATAATTTTATTTAAAAATACATTCCTTTTGTTTACTATTCTTTCAAAAGAGTTGGGAGTGAGTTGTTGAGAAGAAAAACTCTTTCTTAGCTTAATAAAGAAGTGGTTATATTAGCTGGAGCTAAGCTACAAAATATTGCTAGGTCACTATTCCCCACTAAATGTATGGTATTCAAACTGCTGGAGGTGGTGACTTGGGAATGGGGAGACAGTCTGTGTTTATTAAGTATAGAAACTTTGTAATACTTGGGTATATTAATGATACAACTATAAATCTTACATATAAATGCTAGTATAATTTTGTACCTTATTGTAACATGGGGGGCATTTCATTTTTGAATAAAAATGAGAAATTATTTGTGCTTTAAAAAACAAAAGAATTACATTTTTATAGAAGTTTTTTTCACATGCAGGTAATGTCAATTTTTTAAGCCCTAGGAAAGCCTAGCTCCTGCCTCCATGTAGTTATAAACCAGTACCACTGACCACAGAGGCAGCTACCTCAATACCAGCATGGTCTCTAAGAGAAACGAATTGTCTTCTACAGCAGGGGCTTGACTGGAAATCCAGGAACCCTTAAGGTTTATGGATAGGCTGCAGAGAATGGTCGAACCCTTTGGAATTATCTTATGCAAAACTCTATTTCCATGGGCCTATTCTCTCTTTTTTCATGTTATTAAAGAGATTTGTGACCTATTGTTTGCCAGAGGCTGTCACCTACAGGTACATTTTGGAGCTCTAACTCAACTTTCTCTGGAAAAGTATTGCTTGCATGATTAGAATTGCTCTTTGAAGGGATGATTGTCTATAAGAAGAGAGCCTGCCAGCACTTTGGGAACATGAAACTGAATCTTTCTCATATGCAGTGTGATGTGATAACCATGGTTGCAATCCAGCTAACTTTGTAGGGGCTGCATGTTAAGAATTCAAAAGAGACTGCTCGCACATCACTTTATCTCTGAAAATGATGGACTTGGGTCATATGATTTAAAGAGCTTTCCACCTCAAATATTCTGTCTCTATAACATTCACTTTAAGTTCACAGGATTTTAGAAGAAAGTAAAATAAAAGGAAAGATGTCCCATTAATAAAATGTGCTTGAAAGGAATGACTTAGTATAATCTAAGTTTAGAAAGGGAAAATCACTGGATAAGATGCTGCAGCGTCTAAGGAAGATGAGATGGTTCATTATATAGTAGTTATTAAGATGATGCATTTAAGAAGGATTTTCAGTAGAAATGGAACCTAATGGAGTCTGAAGAATGCAGGGCCCCTCTCACTTAAGCAGCATCCAGATGGCCTGTTCAGTACAGCCTGAGACCTCAGAGCTTTCTATGTAATTCCCTGCTTTCCTCTGTCTTAAACTTGTTTTTATTTATTTTTATAAAACAAAGTACGTGCTCATTGAGAAATTCAGAAATGCATGAAGAAAAACATGAGCATGGACTGGAATATCACCACTTAAATGGTATCTTTTTTCACATTTTGCAGTATTTTCACTCTCTCTGTTCGTTTTCTACTCAGCTTGGCTCAGGTAACTGTATGCTGGATGCATTTTCTGTGTCATGGGCTACTCTTCTCCACCTTAGCTTTAATTGCTGTGTGATTCATCTAACCAGTTCCCCCCATTGGACAATTGTAAATAAGGATGGGATGAAAGTCTTCCTAAACAAATCTGTGTGCTTTGAATATATCTTAGGAAAGTAGCTCCAAGAAATGTAGCAACTTATATTTTCATCAGCTGTTTGAGTGCTCATTTCCAGAAACACTTATCAACATTAGTAAAATATTTTTAAAGGAAGGATGATAGGTGATAACCTCACCATGTTTAAGCTTTTTAATCAGAGTACAACGCACAGATAGAAAAGAGCACGTGGCATAAGCGAGCAGCTTGATGGATTTTGCCAGAGTGAACTCACGGTGTGAACAGCACCCAGATCTAGAAGGAAGCGCTTGCCGTGTGCATCCTTGCTGCCGCTGCTGGGCATTACAATGGTTTCCAGCATTTGGCTGTTAGAACACTGGCTGTTAGGAAGCTGTTTCTTGTGGGCCCGAGTACACATTTCTATTAGGTATGTACTGAGGAGTGAAATTACTGCATCCTAGGATGTGTGTATATTCATTTAGCTTTAGGAGATACTGCCTAACAGTTTTCCCAAGTGATTGAACAGATATGCTCTTCACTCTTGCCAACGCTAGCTGTTTTCTGTATTTTCCATTTTAGCTCTTCTGTTTGCTGTATAGTGGTATCCAATTGTGGTTTTAATTTGTCCCTGGTGACTAAGGGACTTAGCATCTTTTTAGATATTTTTTGGCCATTTGGATATCTTCTTTTGTGAAGCGTCTTTTCTGATGAAATCTTTTTTTTTTTTAATTTGTTGTTCTTTTGGGGTAGATAATTGTTCGACAGTTGTTCTGTAATGGATTTTAAATGATACCTGTATCTGACACTGCTTTAATATACACATATCTTCTTTTTCTGAAGTATTTTATTCTTCTGATTAATCTGTCTGTGCATTCGCCAGCACCAAAGTCTTTCAGATGTCATTCATGTAGTATATTTTATCTGGTAGTGCACATTATTATTTTTTATTATTCTTTTTCAAATGGTTCTTAGTCCTATTCAATTTTTTTCTTCTGCATGAACTTCAGGAACACCTTTTTAGAATTATGTTTTCTATAAATTCGTATATATGTACTAAAATTATAAAAATGTGAAAGGACACAATCAACTTCAGCAAGAGTGACTACCTCTGGGGAGAGTGGAAAGAGAGTAGGATGCGGAGAGTTCATCCGCATCTGGACCACCTTATTTCTTTAAAGAGAGCAGGTTGTGAGTAAATATGACAAAATGTCAATGTGCGTTAAATCTGCATGGTGGGTACCTGGGTGGTGCTTATGTTATTCTCTGAAATACGTCTGATTAAAAGATATCCTTTTGGAATGTTGTTTGGAGTTGCATGATGCCAACTTCCAGGCTTGATTGTGATTACACCGACTGTAGAAACAGTCTCAGTTGTTTTTCTGGTTTTTCTGTCACATTCCTGCAGGGATTCTCTCCTCCCAGATGCACATCAAAGCCACACAGTGTACACTTGCTGTGGTGTCCACATCCTGCATTCATCTTCAGAAGTGTCTTTTTTTTTTTTTAATCTGCCACTTATAAGAAAATATGTAGGAAATAACAGTTGGCAAGCCGTAACAGGTGTTTACTGTATTTTTCACCTTTTATACTTCCACGTGTCTGGAAGCAATTTAATTTTACTTTTGTCTCATCTGTCTTGAATTGAAAGTTGCAGGTACATGTATAAGTACTTTGGTTAATGTAAATACCTCTTGTAGTCTCTCAGGAAAAGTACTGTTCTCCAGCTTCTCTATATCAGGCTGCATTTTTGTCAAGTCATGACAGCTCCCCTCTATATTCTTTGATAGTGGCATCTGTTCTTGGTGGCTTTTTCTTATGGGATCTGTCAGTGCCAGGGTCAAGGATTAGGAGTAGGTTGAGGCCGTTTGTTGTTATTTGTTTGTTTTTGTTGAATTACATTGATAGCAGCAGAAAAGGCCATAGGAACATTGGAATTCATATTTTGACCTTAAGTTACCTTAACTTTGGGGTAACCAGAGTTGACTAATGACTTGGGGGTACTAGACTTAAGATGCTGATCATGGCCAAATTGAAGAGAGAGGTGTGTGAAGACAGTAGGTTAGTTCTGTATGTGACAAGGTGTTATAGTACATGCGTACCAAGCAGAGCTCTTCTGAAGAGGGGCAGGTCACAAACACTTTTAAGAATGCCAAGTAGCAAGATATACATCCCTTTGAAAGTAGGAAGTGTTGCCTTCTAAGGTGTAATTCCAGTAGTTTCTTAAGCCTCAACTTCATACGCTTGAAAGCATGCCCACAACCTGCTCCTGAAAGCTTTTGGAAATAATATTGAGAGGTGACTCTTGTTTATTCTCCAAATTTCAGATCATCCAGTGTTTGGCTGGCCTTTTGTCTGGGGAGATACGGATTCACCAGAGCAATACCAATAAGTACAGAATATTTGCCAGCCCACAGAGAAATTTGAACTTTTTCTTTCCCTACAGGAGTGTCTTGGGGAAATCATGTGTACAATAGAACTTTTCATGTCTAGACCCTGCCCAGGGGATCTCTAATAAGAACCTTTTCTTTTTTTATAAGCATGCTCAAATGGAACAAAGCTCAGGAAGAGGTCGGGGACAGAATGCAGGGAAAGAAAATATGGAAAACCCTGGACCGTCATATTTTCTGAGCTGCTTTGCTTCCGGTTCTGTGCAGTGACAACCGTAAGGTTACTTCTTACTGATGTGCTGCCCCTAGTCAGCAACTCTGTTGAGGCCACGCTGAGTGCAGTCACTGTATATGACTTGAGGATTAGTAAGTTATGGGGCCTGCTCTCAAGGTGGTTATAGTTGGGTGAGTGAGCAGCCAAATCACAGCGTGCCGTGGGGTGCAGTGCACTTGCTCACAGAGCATCTGGAGAGCCCCACAGAAGAGGTGGTAGAGGAGGTAGACCTTTCCCGTGTACATGGCGGGGCAGGGACACACAGTAGTGGGATGGGCTGGAGAACAAGATGAGGGATAGGTCTTCCAGGATGAGGGAGCGGCTTGAGCAGGGCCTTGGGAGTCGGGAGGTTCTTAGTGATTTGGGGAAATGACCCCTTGTCACGTGGGTGGCATGTTGGATAGGTGTGGGTTGGGGAGGGAAAGGCGTGTTGAGGTCTGATAGTGGAGGCCTGCAAAGGCCATGCTAGAGAGCCTGGGCTCCATCCTGCGAGGTGGGAGGGGGAGCAACGAGCGTCATCCGCTTTAGAACATTCCTTGGCCCGTGAGAAAGGTGGCCTGAGTGGGGCAGGGGAGGCCTTGAGGCCATCAGGAGTCCGTGGCAGGTGAGGTGGACAGGAGGAGCAGAAGGAGCTGTGGGAACAGGGGTGAGGGCCCTAAGGGCCATCGATGTGTGGGGTGGTCTTGAGAGGAAGAGAAGGTTTAGGGTGGGAGGAGTAATCTGGTTGTGAACACAGTGATCCCCAGCCTGTACTTGAAATGTACAGGAGCTCAGGAGAAGGTGAGGGCTGGCGCGGATGGAGACTGGAGACAGGGCTTGGAGCAGCAGGCCCGGGAGGGAGCGGCTGGCCACATGGAGAGAGGCCACTGTCTGGGGACTGGCTGCAGAAAGGGGCGGGCGGGGGGAGGCTGGGGGGCGTTGATTTGGTGGGTAGGGGAAGTGGACATCCAGGCCAGGACTGCACTGAGGCTGCAGGAGGGGAAGTGGCAGTGGCTTCTCATGTGGCAAAGAGGGGAAGACAGGGCTGGGCAGGACGCACGATAGTTGACTCTCAGGACTTCTGAAACATTCCCAGTTGGCAGGAAAAAAGTGGGCTGGCAAGTGGGACCAATGGGTGTGGCCTGGGCAGGGAGGGAGGGGACACTCCTCAGTGGTGGAGCCCAGGCAGGAGCTGGCAGGGCAGGAGCTCAGGTCTGGTGGTGGGTGGAGGGTGGAGGAGGGAGAGGGAGCTCAGGCTTGGCCAGCACTGGCCCTTCTCAGCCCAGGTGGTTCCTCTTGCTTTTGGGAGGGAATCTGCTGTAGCAAGGATCCTCAGGGAGGCCTGCAAAAGGATTAGTGTTCCGGGAAGGGGAGCATGCCATTGAGAAAGGAAGGAAGCCTAAATCTATAGGTAAAAATTAGAGGTGGAGGGGAGAAATGAAGACGTCCTGCTCCTCTTTCCCTGTTTTTGCAGTGTGGTTGTGAAGGGTGATATTAGAGTAGCAGGAGTGGGTTGTGGATTGGCAATGTTTGGACTATTTGGAACTATTTTTGTGAAGAATGGGAGAAGGCACCGAGTGCATGGGAGTAGGATTGCCCAGTAAATGTGGGGGCACAGCTGGGATCAGATGGGATTGTTTTTGGAGGACATCAGTAAAGCCCCATCCGTTCGCTGCAGCTTCCATGGGGCAGGGAGAGCAGGTGGCTGGCTGAGGGTTCAGGAGCAGCCGGGGGTCTGGGGTGCTGGAGGAGGAGCATGCGTCCACACATCTGCTCTCAGCCCATACCCCGCGATCATGTGTTTGTGAGGGGACCACAAACTTCAGTGGTTTATTTGTGCCAGATGACAGTTCCGGATGTAGCCCTTGTAGAGATGAGACCCCTGCCTTCTTTCATAGCTAAGCTAACTAATCATTGACCTAAAATGACCACAATCAATACTGACTATGTTGTGACATAAATTACTTCTTTTTAGTAGAAAACTGTATTCATGGTTTTGGAACCATAGAGATGTTCGGCAAGGCACTGCTTTGTTCTGTGTGTGTGTGTGCATGTGATTCTGTGAATTTCAGGTGAGGTCAGATTTTGGAGCAAACACTGACCAACAGGCCAATGCCTCTGTTTGGAATCTGATTGTAATCTAATTTACTGTAAGTTTAAATATTAAGTATTTTTTAAAAATACATCCTCAGAATCACTTCTGGTTCCTTTTCACCGGCGTGCGTGTGTGTGTACATGTGTGGTCATATCATATTATGAATGGTGGCCAGCTACTAGCCGTGGGTCTTAGAGTGAAGTGCTTAACCTGTCTCAGCTGTGGGCAGTAACAGTTTCTGGCTCGTGGATTGACTGATTTTGCTGATTGCCCAGCACAGTTTTGGACCCTCATTATTTCCTCATTAACATTAGTTAATACTAAACTGCATATTATCTTCCTCCAGTCCTAGATTGTGTCGACCAGATAGCCCTTTTCTCCTAGAAGTGGTTTCATATTTGTGCATTTTAGTCTCTCCTGTGTCTTTAGACAGGCTCATTTTCAACCAATTCAAATGTTAATGTCTATTTTTATTTTATTTTTTTCTGGAAAGTCTAAGGGAGATTCTTCTGTCTCATGATTTGCCCACAATGCCCAAGTAGTCAGAAGAGAGCTAGAATGAGACTTGAAGCCGGACCTTCCTCTCATAACCTGACTGTCCAGTCCAGCTTGTCCAGCATGAAAAGCATTCTTTCAGGCACAAGAAAGAAGTTCTTGCCAGCTTTATTTTAAAATGGTATAACTCATTAGTCTGTCAGTATCACTTTTTATACATAGCACACCTCTTTATTAGAAACTTTTTTTAAAAATGCAACTAATAATTTTAATTTGCTAGCAAGTTTTAGAAACAAATTTTGCAGGTAGAAAGGTAGATTAGTGAAGTATTGACTTAATCTTTTGGGAACAAAGCTTTTGGGGACATAGGTGATGTTGAGAGAGTTAGGGGAGATTTTCCAATCCATTCCGTTCCCTCCATTCTAAGTTGGTGTCCCTCACTGAAGAGGCAAGAGGATGCTGAAATGATACCCAGTCATTCTTGCTGAGGACCAGGGATAGTGGGGGATGCATTTGAATGGACAAAGATTTCATGGATGGGCCTAGGCTGTGACCACTTGTGGCATCTGTCTCCTTGACCTGGAAATGCCTAGATACCTTTGAGGGCCACCACTTATACCACAGACCCACCTACTTCCCAGGTAAGTTAAGGAGTTAGTGCTCATCGAGTGAGATGGGAGCATCACCACTTAGAAGATGCTTCAGGTGTGGAAGTCACTGGAGAGCAACCGTCCTAATGAGTGCTGCTGTGTGTCTTAGGTTCACTGCCAGTAGTGTTGCCAGTGCTCGAAGACATCCGCTAGTTTCTCCCCTTCCCCTCTCCTTTCCCCTTCCCTCTCCCATCCCTTCCCTCCCCTCCCCTGTCCCTTTCTGTGCTCCTTCGGTTTTTAGCAGAGGGATATTTTTTGCTAGTGGTTAAGAGCACTAACACAGGCATACACATTTAGGGTGGAGAATTCTTTCTAGAACCATAACCTCCTGGAAACGGGGAAGACTTCATAGATCTTGGAGCCTACCCCTTCTCTGATGTATGAATCCATTGGCAAGAGCCCTGAGAAGTGTTGCTACAGCCACTGCTCAGAAGGGACAGAGCCCCTTGCAAGGTTTCCCATTCCATTTTCAGACCATTCTAATCATTAGAACATTCTCTTGTGTTGGGAGAAAATCCACATCTCCATAGCATCAACGCTGTCTGCTCTTCCTTGCCCCATTGCTTTCAAAAGCACTTCGAAATTAAGGACACAGGAGGGAGAGGAGGATTCTTTGGCCTTCTGGATCCACATGAGGTAGTGCTGATTCTTCTAACACAGATGTTTCTCCTTCCTTCCTTCCTTCCTTCCCTGGGCTGGCTTTGAGTGTTCTCTGTCTGTCAGCCTGGGCCTGGACATGCTGTACTGCATGGAAGTCCGCAGTGTGCTGGTGTGACATGGGGGAGGTGGCCTGAGCCAGCCACCGCCGCTGGCGTTCGAGGTCGGGTCAGAACTCGGGAAGCCACGCTGCATAGCTGAGCTGCTCTCCGGGACGTAAAACAGCACCCCGAGGTGTTCTTCCATGCCTGCTGCAGTCGTGTGCTCCTGCTCTGAATGAAGATGACCTGAGTGTGATCTTTTGACTCTAAGTGTAGTTCTTTAAATTTATCCTTGTTACATTTCTTCTTAGCCTTAACTGTTGTCCCAGGATAAAATTGGTAGGCGTGGCTCCAGCCTTCAAGGAACTCACCATATCGCCCAGTGACAGGCCTAGGTGACACACAGAGACTCTTCTATTTGCCGTTCTTCTGCCTTTGTATGACAGACCTCACATGTAAAACCTCACTGAGTTGTAGTGACTGTGAAGACAAGAAAATGGAAGGATGCGTGGTGATGGACTTGGCAGCCCCGGACTGTGTGGTCCTTACTTGATGAGACAGTGGGATTGAAGGGGGCATCGTTGTCTGCCCGTGTGTATTGAGGTAAATCAGAGTTCTGATGCGCTTTTAATGTCTTTTCTGTAAACTTATTAGAAATAGATATCTTGCCTCTTGCCTGTTATTTACCTTGCATACTAATGTCTGTGTATCCACAATGGAAGGTTTTCATCTGTTCCCAGGCAGGCTAGAGGCCTGAAAATCATTTTCAGAAATTTTAGAAATGTTAGTAACCCAACTTTGTGGTTGGTAGCCAAAACCACATCTAACATCTGGGTCATACTGTACTTTTTCAAGGCGCTGCTGCCTCCTGCGTGCGTGACTGGCCGTTTGTAACGCTGCACTCAGTGCTTTCAGCATCTTCTTCTGTTTCTGGCTATTGACTGACTGCTTTACAGATGCCATTTGTTAACTATCATCAAAGTAAATTTAGGGAAATAAATGCTTTGTCATCTTTGTTGGCGGGGAAATTGTCCCCAGTCTTTTCCATACTGAAAAAAGAAACTTTCTCAAAGAGGTTTGAGAACTTTAAGCAATGCATTTTTGACACCATTGGTTGTTTCATCTGATTGTTTCTCAAGTGCATCTGTCTAACATTTTTTCTGCAGAGGAATTATTCTGTGTGTGTGTGTGTGTGTGTGTGTGTGTGTGTGTGTGTGTTTCAGAGAGGTATCAAGGTTACACCCCAGAGGGAAATACTGATTATTAAGAATTTTAGATACCAAGTCAATCCCTTGGGGGAAGTTCTACAGTCTCAATATCTTTGAAAAAGCCACTGACATTTGCCTGGAAGGCCTTGCTTCCGGGTGTTGCCAAACCACCCTGAGATGAGGTGGAGGATCTTTGGAGAACAAAAAGAGCATGTCCTGGCCTGTGAGTGCAGCAATGCAGTCCTCACGTGTCCCTGCAGCTTGGCGTCCCCAGGACTGCTCTGCAGCTGGGGTGTCATGGCGGCTCCTCGCAGGCACAGGCACTGGGACCAGTCACATCACTGTGAGCACACTCAGCTCCATCCCACCCACCCCTCTGAATCCCTCTTCCCCAGCCTAGCCCAGCACTTCCCGTCCATTCCCTTCATTGTTTCTTTAAAGAACCTGTCACCCTATGCAGTTCTTCTGTTTTCACGTGTTTGTTTACTTTCTGTCTCTGCACAGCATGTGAGAGCCAGGAGCCTCAGTCCCTCTCACATCATACCTCAGTGCCTGGAGCAGGGCCTGGCAGAGTCAGGGGCTCAAGTACTATCTGTTGAATGAACGAGTAGGTCTAAAAATGACCTGAACCACACCTGGAGGGGTCTAGGAAGATAGTCACTCCCTTTAGAGAATGAAATGCTACAGATTAGCTTTGGGTCAAGATGGGTTCTGTTTAGTTTGTGATACATGTTTGTGCCATGTATTTTGCACAGCTACACCTAGATTTACCAAAATCACCCTTCTCTGCTCCCCACCTCCAGTCTGTCTTTACAACCTTTGCCTGATTTCCTTAAAAAGCTCAATGTGGACTTCCTCAAAATTATGTGGAGCAAGAGTTTCCATAAATATGGATTGAATCTTCAGGGATTCCCACAGGTTCTGTGACAC
>NW_007726254.1:102154-121979 GCF_000696425.1 Galeopterus variegatus
GTTTATGCCATGTATTTTGCACAGCTACACCTAGATTTACCAAAATCACCCTTCTCTGCTCCCCACCTCCAGTCTGTCTTTACAACCTTTGCCTGATTTCCTTAAAAAGCTCAATGTGGACTTCCTCAAAATTATGTGGAGCAAGAGTTTCCATAAATATGGATTGAATCTTCAGGGATTCCCACAGGTTCTGTGACACACAATCAGGTAGCTGTTTAGTTCAGGATATGTAGTCAGGGGCTTACTCTCATGGCTGGAATGGAGAGTATACTTATAGTTTTAGGTGTATAAGTAGTGAATTATTCCTCTTGTCAATTGGAATATCACAAAGTGGTGAGATCTAGATGTAAGCAAAGGCCCACTCATAAGGACTCTGTGCTCCTTTGAAATTAGGTAATGAAAAGTAACTCAGTGGATTTCAAGGCTCTCCAATGTCAAATACCTCTGCTCTCTGCTGAGCAACTAGTTTTAACTTTGGTTGTGTTGGTTGGAGGATTAAAACAAGAAGAAAAACCTTCAACTTAAGATGTCTGCGATCTCTAGAAAGGCACCATTGTTTTAGCACTTTCCTTCAGCTGCGGGATCTTCCTGACTTGGCTGCACCTTGCTTTAGTGTCTGGAAGGTGAAGCCTATTGATTGGTATTGGTGTATTAGATAATGCCTAAAAATTGAGTAATTATTACATCTGGTTGCATAGACATTGGCTAGCTATTGATAGGTTGTGAAGACCTGATTTTTTTAGGGACCCTAGGAAAAGTCAACTAAACTTTATGATGTTAAGAGGAACACACATGGTGGAGAACTGCTGTGGATAAAGGTGGGATCACAGCCAGTCAGGCTTGGATGTGAGTTCACGTTCTGCCCTAAGAGGCAGGGGCTGGTGAGACCCAAGTAAAGGTACTATCAGGAATAATAGATATGATGCACATGAAGTATGTGCATAATTGTCACTTCCCTGCTCAAGTCCCTTCTTCTGTTGGAAAATGTCAGTGTCTGGCTTCTTTCCAGTTTTGTTCCATGAGTAGTATGCTGCCAATCTATATTAAAATAGATTTCTTTCTCTTTTTCTTCTTTTCCCCCTTCTCCTTTTCCTTCTCTTCTCTTCCTTTTTCCCCCTTGATCAGAAAGGTCCAGTATTCTCTAACAACTCAAATGAGATGTGAAACCACCTAGAAGATGATCTCTTACTAAGTTTTAGAGAAATCTTGGACACTTCATGTGATTAAACAGCATTGTCTTCATCAGGCTCCTAAGTTGGAGCAAAGATAAAACTATAGTGTTAAGTTGGAGCAAGAAAGGGTGTGGCCACTTCAAAAATCTATGTGCATCAAATCTTTAATGCTTTAAGAATGAATGCGGAAGGGTGGTTTTGTGTAATAGATTTTTTTGTTGTTGCATTTAAATGTAGATTTTTAAAAGGTCTTTCTTAGGAGGTACATCTTCTTAAATGAAATGTTAGTCAGGACTGCTTTGTTGGAAGAGAAAATATTTAACTTCTTGTATATACCCCCACCTCGCTGCACATTTTCCAAAGCTCTTATTTAACATGGCTAAGAAGCATTAGTTGAAATTGGGAGAGCTGACCAACTGTTTCCCTACCACATTTTACTAAGAGAGATTTACAGTGTATCTACATTTAGATGTAGATCCCTTTAAAAAATATTTCCAATTTTTTTAGAACCATGAAAATATCTTTAATTATGACTAGATGAATGGAGACATCATTGTTTTCTGAAGTATCTCGGGGATCTACCTTATTTATTTATGTACAAATCGGATAGTAGTGAGGATGAGAGAGGCTGTTTTTGCCTTTTTCATCATTAATTTTTGAGTTTAACTTTGTTTAGCTTACTAGAGACACTCCAACTGGACAACCTGGCACCAAATCATGTATGAAAAATGATTTTTAAAAAAAGGCTCATCATTAATTTTTGAGTTTAACTTTGTTTAGCTTACTACAGACACTCCAACTGGACAACCTGGCACCAAATCATGTATGAAAAATGATTTTTAAAAAAAGGAAATAAATTCAATTATAGCATCCTAGCTACAGCCAAGATATATAGAAACTGACATACTGTGTCTGTTCATTTGGCCCGTCTTTTCTGGGGAAGAAGACAGCAAACCAGATGTATTGAATGCCTGTTTGTCTGTCCATCTGTCCTCCCATCCACCCACCATTAATTTATATCTTCAGCAAATATTTTTTTAAAAACATCCGATGTGCCAAGCACTGTGCTAATCACTGCGGGAGTGATTTAAACAGATAACTCCTGCCCTCAGTGAAATTGGATTATTACATAAATTATATGAATAGGTTGTGATAACTGCTGAGCAGAGCAGTGCTGGGGAGTGAGAGCACACAGCTGAGAGTGGCCCTGTTGGGACTGGAACTGGGTGTCAGGGACACTTTCTGGAAGAAGTGATATTCAAGCTGAAAGCTGTACAGTAGAAGAATTGGAGACAGCAAGGTAAAAACAGGTGAGGGGGTAGATACAGAGGGAGGGTATGTTCCAGACAAAAGGCAGTAGGTGAGACTTCTCAGAGGTGAGAGGGGTCCTGTGTATGAAGCCACTGGAGTCACCTTAATGGAGCTAGGAATGGAGTAAGAGATGGTAAGTTTTTATAAAACTGGCTGAATAGCCAAGTTCTAGTTTATGAAGTCCAAGGAGCCGTGTTTTATTTTATCCTGAGGTCAGATACGAACGTGTTCAAGGATTGGGGATAGGATATATTTGCATTATGTCACTCTAGCTGTGGTGCATATACTAGGTTAAAGGGAGCAGCACAGAATACAAGGAGACCTAATAGGAGCTACTCGTTAACTCTGTGTGGGTTGGTGGCAGTGGAGATGAGAGAATTTCAGTGCTTTAGAGATATAGAGTAATTGGAACTCAACAGGGCTTCACAGGACTGTGGGGATGAGAAGGGAGAGTCAAAGGTGCTACCCAGTTCTTCTGCTAGGGCTCCTGGGTAGACAGTGGTGCCACTCTCTGAGACAGGAGTGCGGGTCTGGAGATGGTGATGGCCCCAACTTGACAGGTGAAGTTGGAGGGCATTCAAGTGGCTGGATACAAATAAAGCTCGAAAACTTAGAAAAGAGACCCAGGTTGGAAATGTGGACGGTAATTGGGAAGGGGTGAGGTCACAGAAGCAGAGCAAGAAGAGAAGAATGTGGGCTTGAGCCCCAGGGTCAACAGTGCCTGAAACACAGGTGGACAGATGGCTTCTTTCTGAAGGAGCTTGGCCAGGTGAGAATATGGTAGGTCCTTTCAGACCATAAACCTTAAGGTCTGGCCCTGTCATTTCATATTGGAAATATTGATGGGTCTGTTTGCTTTGATTAGTTTTTCCTTAAGCTTGTTATCCTCATTTTGATGCTGTATAGGCAAGAATGCACCTAGGATGAGGTTGGCCAGTATTGGGATGAAAGAATGGGTGGGAGCTGGAAGGTTCTTCTGCAGACAGGTTGGCCGTGCAACACTGATATGGCCCAAGAATAGCGACTGCCCTTTGTGCATGTTTAAAATGCAAAAATCAATACTATTTTCACGACCAGAGAAGCAACAGAAAATCCAGAGGAAACATCAAAAACTGACTTAAGTTGTTTACTATTTTAGTATTTCTGGAGAAGGAGAGAGGGAATAAGTTCTGGGGCCGGGGTACAGGGAGGACTTCAGCTGTTTTTGTTTCCTCAAAATTATCTGAAGCAAATATGGGAACATGCTGACATTTCTTAAATCTGGATTTTAGGTGACATGGATAACTACCATGTCATTTCAGGTGCTTTTTGGTATGTTTGGAATATTTCATAATCAAAAGGTTTATAAAAAGAAGCAGAACAAGATGGGCTGGTGTATGTGCGGACGGGCTGTTTAGTTCGGCTCTGGGATCCCTGCAGTCCAGACAGGTCGTGTTGAGTTGAAAGGGGGCTGCATTCAGAATGTGATGCTCAGATAGTCCTATATAAAAGTTACAAAACAAAAGCCTTTGCTGTGTGCTCTGCACAGGAGGAAAGTCCCACCCGAGAGCAAATTAGTTCTATGTGGAGGCCTTTAATTTTCTCTCACCTTTTGCTACCAATAGAATTCCTGAGTAATTTAATTCAGGACTTTTTTCCTTGGAACTCCTGATCAAAAGTGTTTCCTTCCAAATGGAGGCAGAATGGCATTCCTGGAGGCCGTGATCCCAGGCAGGAGGAAAGGGTGAGCAGCACTCAGGGTCCAGGAGATAGAAGCTTCCTCTAGGGATTTTTTTTTAAAAGCCCCTTTGAATGGGCTCATTGTTTATAAGAACAGCTCCTTAATGGAAAACCAAAAAGCCAAGAGGGTCTGCAGTGTGCTCTCTGCTTTCCTTTGCTTTCCTCATTGTTTATTTGATTTATCAAGTCTCAAGTAGTTGTGCTGCTCCGTGACCTTCCTTTAGCTATTTCTCTAGAGTATCCATTTACTTTATTTAAGAACATAATATTTAAAAGAGCTGGAGCTGAGTCAAAAAATCATCACCTTTTTGATGTGGCCATTTTCCCTCCTCTTTTGAAACCTTAAACTTGCTGAGGGCCATGAAAGCTGAATTGCAAAGTCTTAATCAGCAAGTCTTTCTGGGTGCCTGGCTCTGGGCTCCGGGCCTGGGGCCAGTGCAGTGCTGGGAGGCGGGCCAGCCTCAGCTCTTGGGTCCTGCAGGCCTGTGTGCACAGGATAATCAGGACACAGTGGTGGACACCTTGGTGCTCAGTGGTAGAGAAGGGAATGCAGAAGCACCAGTTCAAGGTGGATCTTGGACTATGGGGAGAAGAAGCCTTATGGCCCAGGTGGCCATGCAGTGGGACTGCAAGGACGGGCCAGGTGCTTGGTATGTTTATGTGAAGAGAAGTGATGAAGAGTGAGGATTGGCGTGCCTTCGTATTTTAGTACAGCTGTCGAATTATTCCTAAGCCTTGCTTTTCCAGCTTAACCATTCTCAATATAAGATTTTTTTTATACGTATGTCATCCTCCTTTCCTTTCTCTCCACCTTTTTTTTTAACTTTTATTGATGAGGACCTTTAACTCTAAAGAAGGTTCAGAGACCAAAGAGTACATGTCAAACATAATTTCATCACTTTTAACGTGAACTATTTTAAAGTTTACCATCTTTCCTTTTGAATTTTCACCTGTCCCTCATTACTAGGTTGTGTTGGTTCTTTCCTACTTTCATCTTTCTTAAAATTATGGGGCCACCAAAGGTGTACACAGAACTCTGTTAGGAAACTGATCGTAGGGAAGAGGAGCTGCAAAGACCTAAGCATGGAGCTCACAATGACTAGCATCTTCAAGGACATTTTAACCCTTATGATTAAGATATCTTGGCTGGCTATTCACTGTTTTACTGCTAAATTAGTTAGAATCATATCCACCCCAGCAAAACACATCAACAAAAAGTAATGCTGTCTCCACAGATTGGGATTGGAATTGTATGAATCTATTTCTTTTGAAACTAATTGACATTTTTATAAAGTTTCCCTATTGTGAAATGTCTCTATTCAAATAGGATTTTTTCCTAATTGCTGGTCGCATTTTAAAATTTTTAATGTGTTTGTGTGGGTCTCTTGTCTTCCTTGCTGTGTGTATTCCCAGCAGTTTTGCTCCTGTGGCCTTTTAGTTCAGCTGGGAGGCAGTATGGTGGAGTACATGGTTTATGAGGACGTTGCGTTCAGACTGCTGGTCCTGCCACTGGTTCTGTCATTTGCTACCAGAGAAACTTTGGGCAAAATACTTAATTCTTCTAAACCTTGACTTTCTTACCTATAAAAGGCAAATACTAATGGTATCTACTTCGTAGAGTTGTTGTGAAAATTAAATGAGTTAATACTCATATGTTAAGTGCTTAGCACTGTTTCTGGCAGTTAGTACGTGTTCAAAAACATTTTAGTAACAGGTGATTGCTGGTAAATATAAAAGGTATTGATTTCTGGATATTTATTTTCAATTTTATGTCTATACTAAATGTTTTATTTGTTCTAATAATTTCTCTGCTACATCTTCTGTGCTTCCCAGTTTAGATTATAATACTATCTGCCAATATTAATATTTTTCTTTCCCTTTCAATTGCTGTGTACTCAATACTGTTTTATATAACATTGAACTGGCTTCAACTTCCTGGATAATAGTGATTTATAGTGACGATAACTATCTTGGCTGTTACTTTGATATTGCTACTTTCTTAATCAAGTTAAAGAAGTATCTTTGTAGTTTGGGTTTGGTACTTTTTTTGAAATTAAGAATGATTACTGAATTTTGTCAAATACCTTTTTATCATCTATTGTTTTGATGATATACAGTTTTTCTCCTTTGATCTTTTGATTATCTTTGTATGTTTTCATGTAATATTTATAATCATGTTTCCTGGTAGAAAATCTATTTGATTCTGTGACTTGATATGCTAATATTACATTTGGGATCTTAGTATTTTTTTTTTTTTTTTGTCCTTTTTGAGACCGGCCGCACTGCGCTCAGCCTGTGAGCGCTGTGAGAGCACCAGTCATCCCTATATAGGATCCGAACCCACCGCGGGAGCGCTGCTGCGCTCCCAGCGCCGCACTCTCCCGAGTACGCCACGGGCTCGGCCCTGGGATCTTAGTAATTTTGCTGTGTGTCCATTCATTGTTCTAATTTTTTTTTTTCCTTTTTGTCTTTTTTCGTGTCTGGCAACGGATCGCAACCCTCAGTGTTGCACCCGCACCTCGCTCAGCCAGTGAGCGGCTGGTCTGTATGTGGGATCCGAACCCTCGGCGGGAGCGCCACCGCGCTCCCAAGCGGCGCACTGTAGCAGTGCGCCACCGGGCCGGCCCCATTGTTCTAATTTTTAGTTTTTCTTTTTTGACCTCACAATTTTAGCTTTCGGTATTGGGGTTGCATTTGTTTGTGAAATGAATTAGAATTTTTTCCAAATGTGTTAATCTACAAAAATTTTTGCAACGTGAAAATGTCTGTCACTTGGACGTTTGAATAAACTCACACACAAACAGCGAGGGTCTAAGTCTGAAGCTATTATTGGAAATAAGCTTTTTCAGTTTTTTCATTGTTATTGGATCTTATATATTTTCCACTTCTTAAGTCTATTTTTGTCACTTATGCAGAGAATTTTAATAGCTTCATTTAAAAAACAGTAGCAAATAACTCTTCTTTATCTATGTTTAAATCCCCCTTCTTAGTTTGTGCTTGTATTTTCTGTCCTTTTAATCTCATGTAGATCTGCCAGTGGTGTTTTAGTTTATTGTGCCCCCTGCCCTCCAGACAACCTGCTATCGGGTACACAGTTGACCCTTGAACAATGCCAACCCCTGTGCAGTCGAAATCCCTGTATGACTTTTGACTACCCCAAAACTTAACTACCAATAGCCTACTGTTAACCAGAAGCCTTAATAATAACAAAAACAGTTGATTAACACATTATTTTGTATGTTATATGTATTATATGCTGTATTCTTACAATAATGTAAGCTGGGAAAAAGAAAATGTTATTTAGAAAATCATAAAATTTCCAAATGTATTTGTTGAAAAAAATCTATGTATTAGTGGACCTGGCACAGTTCAAACCTACGTTGCTTGAGAGTCAACTGCATTTATAAATTCTAATGGTTTTCATTTTGCTAATTCGTAATTAGTTTTTGCTATTATTATTTTCACTTCTTCCTTCTTTTTTTCAACTTGTAAAAACTTATTGTGTGGTTCCATAAATTGGATTTTATAACAGTAAGATATTTCATGCCACCAATTCTGTTACTGCATAAAATGACTGTTGGTAATGTTATTTACAAATGTAAACATTTAAAAAAAATTTCACTGTAGATTTGGAAAACATGAAGTTCTCTCTCTCTGTGTGTGTGTGTGTGTGTGTGTGTGTGTGTATTGTGTATGTGTGTATCTATATACACATGTATGTGTCTCTTGGGCATGAATGTACATTATAGGATATACCTGAATCTATCAAGATGTAAGATAACATATGTTAACTTTTGAAAAAACTTCAAGAGTAACCTGATTAAGACTTACTTCTTATAGTACAAGAAAGGAAATGGTTCATTCTTTTATTAATCAGCAGGGAGGAAGACAGACTCCTGTTATCCGAGCTAAATTACTCCAGTACTGTAGAATTTTGGTAAGAATATTCTAACTTGTGTGTCATCAGGTTTTACCTGCTATGTTTTGAGCCTGTTTCCTCTTTATTCTTCAAAGCCATTGGAGTGCACGGTGAGTGTTCTTGGTAATCTTTTACATACTTGACGATATGTGTTAGATTATCTCAACCTTCCATATATTATTTCTTCCGCTGATTGTTTTATTTTGTTTTTGGCTGATTGCAGCTTTTCCTCTTTAGCCTTTGAAACTGGAGAACAGAGCCTTTGCTTTGATAAGGGTATGATCAGTGCTCAATACAAGCAGAAGGTCTGAGATGCTAACTATTGATTAGGTTGTTCGCCCTAGTGGTTTTGTGTTTATTTCTGCCTTGTTCTTACAGAGCGACTTTCGGCACGTCTGTCTGCTGTGTGAGCCCATTTAGAATTTCCATGCATTGTGTGTTTTCTCTTAGTTGATGATCATTCTAAGTTTGTCGCTCCTTTCAAACATCCATTGGTTAGCCGTACCAAAATTTATTTTATCAGTCTTTTGTTGTTGCTTATTTAGTTTTTTTTTAATAGATTTTATTTTTTAGAGCAGTATTAGGTTCATAGAGAAATCGAGTGGGAGGTACAGAGATGTTCCATATACGCCCTGCCCTGTGCACGCACAGCCTCCCCTGCTATCAGCATCCCCTAGAGTGGTACATTTGTCACAGCTGGTGAACCTGCATGGACACATTAGTGCCCCAAGTCCATAGTTTACATTAGGGCTCACTTGTGGTGTTGTGCATTCTGTGGGTATGGACAAATATATGATGTGTATCCACCATTATAGTGTCATACAGAACATTTTCACAACCCTAAAAATCCCATGTACTCCACCAGTTCTTACGTCCTCCTACCAACCCCTGGAAACCGCTGATCTCCATAGTTTTGCCTTTTTCAGAATGTTTTAGTGTTGGAATTATATAATATGTAGACTTTTCAGATTGGCTTCTTTTACTTCGTAATAAGCATTTAAGTTTCCTCTGTGCCTTTTATGGCTTGGTAGCTCATTTCTTTTCAGCACTGAGTAATATTTATTGTATGGATGCACCACAGTTTGTTTATCCATCACCTGCTGAAGGACATCTTTTTTTTTTTTTTTTTTTCCTTTTTGTCCTTTTTCGTGACTGGCAACGGATCGCAACCCTCAGTGTCGTGCCCGTACCGGACCAGGACCGGCAATGGGATCGCAACCCTCGGTGTTGCGCCCGCACCTCGCTCAGCCAGTGAGCGGCCGGTCTGTATGTGGGATCCGAACCCTCGGCGGGAGCGCCGCCACGCTCCCAAGCGGCGCACTGTAGCAGTGCGCCACCGGGCCGGCCCTGAAGGACATCTTGATTGCTTCCAAGTTTTGGCTATTATGAATAAAGCTGCTGTAATCATCTGCGGGGCGTTAGCTTTTCTAACAGTGTGGCGGGTATCCTTATAACTAATTTTTTGGTTTCATGTCTGATTAATTATACAAATTCCTTAAAGCACAATTGCTGGATAAATAAATATTTACATTTTTCGACATTGGCATGTATTCAGAAAGGCTAAACCAGTTAACTTTCTCACCAGCAATGTGTATATTTATATTATTAGCCTCTTACAATATGATAGATGAAAAGCTAGAGACTTTTCTACCTAGGAGTTTACTCAGGATGCTCGATAAAGAAATATTTACATTTTTCGACATTGGCACGTGTTCAGAAAGGCTAAACCAGTTAACTTTCTCACCAGCAATGTGTATATTTATATTATTAGCTTCTTACAATATGATAGATGAAAAGCTAGAGACTTTTCTACCTAGGAGTTTACTCAGGATGCTGTGACAAATTACCACAACTGGGTGGCTTAAAACAACAGAAATTCATTCATTCACAATCTGGAAGCTAGAAGTGTGAGATAAGGTTGGCTGTTCCCTCTGAAGGCTCTAGGGAAGAATCGGTCCTTCCTCGCCTCTGCCAGCTTCTGGTGGCTGCAGTCGTTGTTGGTGTTCCTTGGGTTGGGGATGTGGCATGCAGCCTCTTCCTCCATCTCTGTGTGTCTATGTCTTTTAAGACACTATTATCTGGATTTAGGGTCTGCCTTAATCCAGTATGACCTCATCTTAACTAATTACATCTGCAAAGACCCTATTTCCAAATGAGGTCACATTCTGAGCTTCTAGGTGGATGTGAATTTTGAAGCAACACTGTCCAGTCCAGTACATCATGCCTAGCAAGAAAGCACAGAAGATAGAAGCCTCGATTTTTATTTTTTTGTTATTCAGTTTTAAAAAATAATGAAAATAGTATTAGAGAAATAATACCACGAAGCAGCAGCTGTAGGGATGACTGGTTAATGAACTTCTGCCCTTGCCGCTTACTTTATGTTGACATTGTCTTCAGTGATAAACTTGATAAACTTGTTCTTGATTGCTTCTTCCTTATTAATACAAATATTAAATAGCCATATCTTAAAAACCAAGCTTCATTCTAATATTTAAAAGGGAAAGAAAATGTTTTGTGGGTTTACTTAGAAATGAGATGAATAGCTTTCTTTTTAATATTATTGCCAATAGTGTTTCTAATGATAATCTTTAATGCTACTTAGTCATTTTTATTCTAGATAGCTCAAAAACATTTAAAAGTTTAGTATAGTTACTTAATTTTGAAATGTAGTTGTCATGAAAGTGAGATGTGGTAGCTTTTAAAAGCCGATCTGGTATAGAACTAGGAGTAAAATCTGCTTGAACTAACTGAAAATTCAGGTGTTTAGGTCTAGAATATATTATTTTCGAAGATGATGTTTGCCTAGGCTTATTAAGCCAACTGGATTTGTTTGTTGTGAATTTTGTGGGCCTTCTCATGGCTAACCGTGATAAAAGACCAATTTCACATTCACATGCACAGTTGCAGGGATGGGCCAGCAGTGTTGTCCCTGAATAGGGTAGTTGTCATTCCATTGCTGTTTCCTCTGGGTGGTCATGTGGTTTTCCAGGTTTATGTCTTTCTTCTCTCTTTTGTGCCTTCTTCCTAGCACATGATGCTGCCTTGAGAATGTCATAGGGCATTTAAAGTACTTTTTTTCCCAGCAAAATCAAGAACTTCATTGTCTTGTCTTTAAATATTTCTCAAGTACCTGCCTTGTGCTAGGCACAAGGGCTGCTAACCAAAATGGAGAGGACAGATTGTAAGGAATTCAAACTTTGGGCAAAACAGAATACCTAGCAATTCAGTTATAATACCATGCAGCAAAAATTGTGGTTAAGAGACTTAGAAAGTACTGTGGGGAGACGCAAGAGGGAATGATCAATTATTTGATTGGAGGAGGGTTGTCAGGAAAAATTGTCTGGAGCAGCTAAGATTTAACTGTTTTTTGCTTCAGATACCAGCTCCTGTAGCGTAAACCCATGGTTGGTAAGGATGCTATTTGGTTCTGATGTGCTGAGCCACATTTTAAGACTGAATTTCATACCTGGGATTGCTGATGACATGCATGGGCTTATTTGATCATTTGCTTAAAGTGTGGTGACAGTGAGGCTACAATCCCAATCTCTGCCATGATTATGCCCAGTCTAAACCAGATTTCACTGAAATGACTGCCGTGGCCCAGAGAGGGAGCTGAGTACAGTGTACCATGATTGCAGAGACCAACTAAGCTTCTAAGTTCCAAGATACTGGTGTTTGTGTAGATGGTCAGCCCAAGAAAGTGAGTCCTGAATACTGCCAGGGCAAGGGTTTTTATTTATTTATTTATATTTTAAAATTTTTATCCTAATTCTCCATCCTTGATAGTAATAGCACCCATTATGGTCTGGAGTGAGCCACTGGTGGGTTACGATCATGCACATGGACCCTGTAGCAGCACATCTGTGGTGCATAGGACTGCACAAAGGAAGCTGTAGCACATCTGGGCAGCTCCAGAATGTCACCAGTAAAGCGTTTGGATATTTGTACTTCCTGGGAGCTGAGGAACAGAAGCTAAAGCTCATCTGCAGTACCTGAGAATTGTACAGAAATATCTTTGAGTGTCCTTCCATAATTATAAGGAAAACATGGCTTAAGTGTGTGGGGTTCAAATTACCACTGTAAAAGCTTCTGAGCATGTTTTTGAAACCTCTCAGAGTGGATGCTAGAAAGGATGCAGGAGAGCATGAGTGAGTGATAGGGAATGAGGAAGCAGCTAGGGGATGGAAGCAGTCTCACAGATGATCCCTGAACCCCTTCCCATGAGTCAGAAAAAACTCATGGCTAGATTATAGTAAAAATAGTGCTTGTGCATTTGAATGTGTGTGGATTCCAATGGACTCAGGAAACATGGTCTGAAACCCCTACAGTAAGGTGGACCCTAAGCCCTGGGGCACCATAGTTATAAAAGCTATCAATTCAGGCAGAAGAAGAGTCCTAGTAGCACAGGACAGAAAGATGCCACTTGCAAGCTCAGGTGGGGTGGGAGGTAGTGTTCACCTTGACAGGCATCAGCCTCTGAGACAGTTTAGTGCTCAGGGTGTTTCTTAGGAGTGCCCTTGCACTCCTAAGTGTACTTGAGGAAGGGAGGGGTGGGAGCAGGGGTTGGAGCAGGAGATATGGAGATGCAGTGTAGCCCCCAGTCAGCTTTGGCCAGCCCCACAGGGAGCTCTGTAGCTAGAATGGACATAAGAGTTACCACAAGTTGTGCTGAGGTATGTTACCACAAGTTGTGTATGAGGCCTTCATACCCTGCCAGCGATCAGTTGTCAGCTGAAGGCCATCTCAGGAACAAGTGTGACCTTGAACAAGGCAGCTCTCGGCAGCTCAGGCAGTGCCTGTGTGAGTTGAGACTGAAGGGTGTCTGCCATCCATCAGTAGCTGAGGCAACCAGTTGTTCATGGAAGGGAATCTCAGCTGGGCGCCTTAGTGTTCACCACAGTATATACCAGGGTACTTCAAAAACGTTCATGGAAAGATTCGTATTATCTTTCAGTTCTATTTTCCAAAAACTTTTTAGAGTGCCGTTGAATATATTACATTGCTTGCTTCATTCAAACATTTATTTGTTCATTCATTCACTAATGGAAACAACCCATCAACCACAGTGTTTAAGTGCCATTGGATATGGGAGGTAAGAAAAAGAGAAGGGAGGAATCTAAGATGACTCAATTTTTTGACTTGAGCAAATAAATAAAGTAAATATAGATATAATTTAGGTCATCATATGTGTTCTTTATTTGGGAACTATGTAGGGGTTCTAGGAAGTCATTGGCCTGTCATAGACTCTTTAGTGATCTGGAAGGAAAACTAAACTAACTTCTCTGTAAGGGACATGGATTTGTAACCCGGAACACCTTTCTCCCTGCTGCCCCCGAAATCCTTCACTTTTCCAAAGCTTAATTGCCCTAAAGCCTTGCTGTGGGACTAGTTGAGGTAAGATAAGGTAATGACGAGGTATCTCAGACCCCTTCTCCATTGCCCCCGGACCCCAAAGAACAGTCTGGTACGTGAAAGCTGATCAGCAGTTAGCCTGTTGCTGCCTATCAGGGAGCCATTTCCCAGCATTTTGTGAAAAGCAGTTACAGAAATTGGCACCACAGTATGGCAGTGTTTATATCCTGAAAAGATGACAAGCTAATGTTTAATGGGGATTTGTTTGGGAGTTTGTCAAAAAATTAATTCCTCTGCAAAGAAAGAATATGTTTTTCACTTTATGTGAGGCCTTATCTTCCACTGGAAGTTGGAAAGTTGGTAATAACATTGGCTGGTAGGAAGCAAAATGGGAGCTCTATTGGAGAAACCATTTAGGGAGAATGTTTGGCTCTCTTGGTAAGGAGCATGCCTTTATAGGAATTTTTATTTTTCATTTTAAATCAGGTATTATAAAGCAAGGTCTTTGGGACTGTTTGGAGGTTTAGGAAAGAAAAGAAGAAAGGAAAAGTAATGCCTGACATAACACTACCTGACTTCAATTATACCACAAAGCTATATTAACCAAAACAGCATGATACTTGCATAAAAATAGGTACTTGGACTGATGGAACAGAATAGGGAACACAGAAATCAACCCACAAACTTATAGCCAACTGATCTTCAACAAAGGCACCAAGAACAATCATTGGAGAAAAGACTGCATCTTCAATAAATGGTGCTGGGAAAACTGGATATCCATGTTTAGAAGAATGAATCTAGACATGTACCTCCCACTGTATCAACTCAAGTTAAATATAAGATCCAAAACTATAAAACTCCTAAAAGGAAACATAGGCAAAACCCTTCAGGAAGTAGGACTGGGCAAAGGCTTTATGAATAATACCCCAAAAGTACATGCAACAAATGAAAAAATAAACAAATGGGATTATAATAAACAAAAAAGCTTCTGTACGGCAAAAGAAACAATTAATAGAGAGGAAAGACAAAGTACAGAGTGGAAGAAAATATTTGTAAACTATGCATCCAAAAAAGGATTAATATCCAGAATATTTGAGGAACTTAAACAACTTAACAGTAAAAAAAACCAAATAACCTGATTAAAAAATGGGCAAATGTGCTGAAGAAGGATTTCCCAAAGGAAGATATGCATACAAATGGCCAACAGACACATGAAAAACTGTTCAACATCAGTAAGTATCAGGGAAATGCAAATCAAAACCACATTGAGAGACAAGCAGCAGAGCATGCCTGGGGGACGGACCTAGGCAGGAGCTAAGGGCAGCTGCCACCTCCACCTGGAAGCAGGCAAGCAGCAGAGCATTCCTGAGAGCCTAGGCAGGAGCCAAGGGCAGCATCTCTCACCTGGAAGCATCAGGCAAGGAGCCCTATGAAAACACCACTTCTGTGTGGTTGGCCCACCACAGCCATGGCTGCTGCAAAAGTGGCTTCATGCCACAGCACTATCCACAGCCACTGTGCAGGCAGCCTGCCAGACACTCTACTGTGTAGAGACAAGGAGTGTCAGCAGCAGAGACTGGAGAAAGAAGAGTGAGTCTCCTTCCTCAAACCCTTTCCAGAGTAGTAGAAGAAGCAAGTGCTGTAAAATGACCAGACGTCAATGTAGAGATACTAGAAATATGAAAATCCAAGA
This sequence comes from Galeopterus variegatus, assembly GCF_000696425.1. Classification (NCBI taxonomy): domain Eukaryota; kingdom Metazoa; phylum Chordata; class Mammalia; order Dermoptera; family Cynocephalidae; genus Galeopterus; species Galeopterus variegatus. The sequence goes on from NW_007726254.1 coordinate 117,321, forward strand.
AAATATGACACCACCAAAAGAATATAGTAGAAGAAGCAAGTGCTGTAAAATGACCAGACATCAATGTAGAGATACTAGAAATATGAAAATCCAAGAAAATATGACACCACCAAAAGAATATAGTAATTCTCAAATACCAGACACTATAGAGCAGGAAACCCTTGAAATGACTGAAAAGGAATTCCAAGCAGCAGTCTTAAGGAAACTCTCGGAGATAGGAGAAGACACAGACAACATGATGAAATAAGAAAACAAATCAGGATATGAAGGAGGCAATTTATAAAGAGATTAATACCTTAAAATGAATGTAGCGGAACTTATGGAACTGGAGGATTCACTCAACAAAATAAAAAACAAAACCAAGAGCTTAAGCAGCAGCCTGGACCAAGCAGAAAAAAAGTATTTTTGATCTTGAAGATAGTCTTCTCAAAATAACCCAGGCAGACAACAAAAGAGAGAAAAGGATTTTAAAAAATGAAGAAATCTTAGAGAGCTAGCAGACAACCTTAAGCACACAAAAATTTGAATCATGGGTTTTCCAGAAGGGGAGGAGAAAGGAAAAGTCATGGAAAAACCTATTCAGTGAACTAGTAATGGAAAACTCCCAGGTGTAGGGAGAGACATGGACATTCATATTCAGGAGGGACAAAGATCCCCAGACAGATTCAACCTCAAAAGATCCTCTCTAAGACACATCATAGTCAAACTGGCAAAGCTGAAAGGCAGAGACAATCTTAAAAGAAGCAAGAAAAAAGTGTCAAATCACATATAAGGGAGCTCCTATCAGACTAATGTCAGACTTTTCAACAGAAACTCTACAGGCCAGAAGAAAATGGAATGATATATTCAAAATACAAGAAGAAAAAAATTGCCAGCCAAGAATACTATACCCAGCAAGGCTGTCCTTCAGAAATGAGGGGAAAATAGTGTATTTTCCGGAAAAACAAAAACTGCAGGAGTTTACCACCACATGACCAGCCCTACAAGAAATCCTTAAGGGAGTCCTGCATTAGGAAGCCAAAAAACTATAATCACTGATCTTACCAGCTATACAGTTCTTGTCAGACTCTCTGTTTTTTTTCATAATTCAGTCTTGGTAGATGGCATGTTTCGAGGAATTTATTCACTTCATCTAGATCATCTAATTTGTTGTCCAACAATTATTTGTAGTATTCTCTTATAACCTTTTTGATCTCTGTAAATTTGTTTGTAATAACCACTCATTCATTTCTGATTTTTAGTTGAGTCTTCTCTCTTTTTTCATAGTCCATCTAGGTGAAGTTTTGTCAATTTTGTGGAACTCATCAAAGCACCAACTTTTGGTTTGATTGATTTTCTCTCTTTTTTTTTTTGGATTTTCTATTTCTTTTATGTATGCTCTAATTTTTATTATTTACTCCCTTTGCTAGGTCTGGGCTTAGTTTGCTCTTCATTTTCTAGTTTCCTAAGGTGCACAGGTAATTATTGATCTGAGATCTTTCTTTATTAATGTATGCATTTACATTAAATAAATTTCACTTTAGCAAAAAAAATATATATTTTTAACTCACTTTTTGGAGATATATCTGGAGTTTAAACATACCTAGTTATTTTTAGTACAGTTTTTCATCCTGCTTTTTTTACTTAATATGACCTCGTGAAAATTTGTTTTAAATACTCTTCAAAATTATAATTTTAATAACTGCATTAGGTTACATTTTATGGAGGTCCATAATTTATTTAGCCATTCTCATAATTGTTCGTCATTTGTTCATTCCCAATTTATTATCTTTTTATAGCTTCTTTCCTCATTTTAAAAAAACATGTATTTTCTTTGATTATTTACTGATCGTTTCAAGAAGCAGGATAATTGGTTGAAAGTGTATGAACATTTTAAAGACTTCTATTTATGAATCCAATCTGTTCTTCAAAAAAGTTTCACTAATTTATACTTGTACTAGAAGATTTTGAATAGTTTATCTCATAGCACTAGTATTATACAGTATCATATTTTTTCAATTTGAGAAATAAAAAATGTCATTTTTCTGTTTCTATGAACATCTTAGAATGTATTTATTAGCCACTTATGTTTCTTTTGGGGGTGTGACTGTCTGCTCACATCCTTCACCAAATTTCTGTTAAGATTTTTCTAATTTATTTTTAAGAGTTCCTTATGCATCAAGGATATTAATTTTTGTGTGTTAAATTTGTTCCTTATCAATTGACTTTAAATTCAAATGTGATATTTTCCTTCATTTGTAGGCTGAAAAAATAGTTTTCTATCTAAACATTAAATAGTAAAAAAAAGTTCCTTAAACATTCTGGATACCAGATCTTTATCAAATACATGTTTTACAAATATTTTCTCCCAAAATCCCCCAAAACAGAAACAACAAAAAACCCACATTGAGATATCATCTCACCTCAGTTAGACTGGCTATTATCAAAAAGACAGAGGTTAACAAATACTGGTGAGGATGCAGAGAAAGGGGAACCCTTCTTCAGTGTGGTTATTAGCTGTATTTGACTGTAAATTGGTGCAGCCATTACGGAAAATGGCATGGAGGTTCCTCAAAAAACTACAGATAGAACTGCCATACAATCTAGTAATTCTATTCCTGGATATATTCCCAAAGGAATGGAAATCATCATGTCAAAGGATATCTGCACCCCCATGTTTGTTGAAGCTCTATTTAGAATAGCTAAGAGTTGGAACCAACCTAAATGTCCATCACTGGATGACTGGATAAGGAACATGTGGTATATATACACAAGGGAATACTACTCTGCCATAAAAACAAATGAAATATTGCTATTCATAGCAACATGGGTGACTTTAGAGAAAATTATGTTAAGTGAAATAAACCAGGCACGGAAAGAGAAATACCACATGTCCTCACTCATAACTGGGAAACAAAAACTAAACAAATACATTTTTTTAAAAAGAGGGATATACCAATCACAATAATATGTTGAACTTTTCAAAAGGAGAGACCAGAACTGAGGTTATCAAAGGAGGGGAGGGGAAGGGGGAGGACAGGTCAGGGAAGAAAGGGTAAAGGGCCATGACAAATGATTATATTGTATATTGTTTTATATACTAATTGTCCTGATTTGAGCATCACATATTGCACACAGGTATTGATATTCAACTCTATACCCCACAGATATGTACAATCAACTATGTTACAATAAAAAAAGAAAAAGAAAAGAAAAGTAATGCCTGGTTATGTTATCATTTTCATTTTTTTCTCTAAAGCTATTCTTTCTAACATGGTAGTTATTAGCTATATTTGACTATTTATATTTAAATCAAACTAAAATTGAATATATTGAAATACTGAGTTTCTCAGTACAACATGGCTACCATGTTGTACAGGGCAGATATAGAAGATTTCCATCATCACAGAAAATTGTATTGGACAGTAGTGCTCAAAGCCTTAGACGTAAAAGGAACACTCTGAATCTCTGAATCTTAAGTCCTATAATCTAAAGGTGGGAGTCTTATTTTTCTGGCCTAGTCAATAGATAGAATACCAGTTTCCGGAACATTGGGTAGGTGGATGATTTTTCTAGGTAGTTAGTGCTTGATTTTGTTTATTTAGATATATTGGGGGCCAGCCCCATGGTGCACTCGGTAGAGTGTGGCTCTGGGAGCGCAGTGACGCTCCCGCCGCGGGTTCAGATCCTATATAGGACTGGCCTGTGCGCTCACTGGCTGAGCGCTGTGTGCGCGACACCACACCAAGGGTTGTAATCCCCTCACCGGTCATGAAAAAGACCAAAAAAAAAAAAAAAAAAAAAAAAGATGTATTGGACCATTTTCTTTTTGGTAAGTTCTTTAATGTAGATCATTGTCTGCTATTATCTCTTTGCAAAATGGGTGTAATCATCTCAGAGGAATGTAGTGTGAGGTAATGGAATGTTTTTTTTATACTTTGAAATCACTGGTAAGAGTTATTTATAGAGTTGTACTGAAAGAGCTATCTATATAAATTAGCCTTTAGATGTGTTGTATCAACTTGGAATTTTTTTTTTTCCTTTTTTTCTTTTTTTACTGGCCGGCAATGGGATCGCAACCCTCAGTGTTGCACCCGCGCCACGCTCAGCCAGTGAGCGGGAACCGGTCACCACATGGGATCCGAACCCTCAGCGGGAGCGCCACCGCGCTCACAAGCGGCACACTCTCCAGTGCGCCACTGGGCCGGCCCTCAACTTGGAATTTAAATCATGTTGCCCATTATGATCTGCACTGCGTTTGGACCTTCCATTTGTTAGGTAGTGGGTGAGAAGTTATGACACTGTAATGTAATCCTCAGAAGGTGTCTGCTTTCTAGATTTTAGGAGTCTTAACTAAGCAGTCTAAATGACTGCTTGTGGGCCGAGTCCAGCCACTGCTTACATGTGTAAATAAAGTTTTATTGGAACACAGCCACCTCCATTTATTTATTATTGTCTTTGGCTGGTTTAGCACTTCTGTTGCAGAGTTGCAACAGAACGGCCTGCAAAACTGAAAATATTTACTCTCCGGCCCTTCGCAGAAAAAGCTTGGCAGCCCCTTGTCCAGATAATAGGCAGATCATTCAGTAAGGACGCATCTGTGTAGGGCCAAGTTAGCAGCAGCACTCTTCACAATAGCCAAGAGCTGGAATCAACCCAAATGTCAATCATCGGATGAGT
>NW_007726254.1:122813-123415 GCF_000696425.1 Galeopterus variegatus
AAAAAAAAAAAAAAAAAAAAAAAAAAAAAAAAAAAAGAAGGCATTCAGCATAGGCATGCGACTTCCTCACTCTGAAAAGAGTCAAGGCTGTGTGATCTTGAAGACAGTGGACAAGGTAGTTACACGGCACTCTTCTTTGGGTCTCAGAGATGAGCTGTAGCTTCCTGGGAATGTGCTCCCCAGCTCTTCCCTTTCCCGTTCTTCCTCGAAGGCCTTTTTACCTTCTGCTATCTTCTCACCTCTCCAGCAGACCTTCCTCCCCATTTCTCAGCTGATAACCTTACTTTCTGCATTTACTAAGTGAATTGAAGCCTACAGAAGAGAACTTTCGCCAGCTCCCACAACACATCTCCTCAGCGCCTGGTGTTTGTGCGTGCACGTGTGCTCTGACCACGCCCCCCAGAGAGCCGGTGCCACTGTCCACAGCACCTGCTCCTGCGGTGGGCGCCGGGTTCCAGCCCTCTCACCTCCGCAGCAGCACTCTGGCCACCTCCTTTCCCTAAGGTGTCTCGCTCAGTATAAAAACATCTGTCCTTTAAAAGGAACATGTGCCAACCACACCCTTGCTCCGCTCTGCAGCAGACCTTTCTCAAAGAGCCCTT
>NW_007726254.1:123823-162831 GCF_000696425.1 Galeopterus variegatus
GGAACATGTGCCAACCACACCCTTGCTCCGCTCTGCAGCAGACCTTTCTCAAAGAGCCCTTCCATTTGCTCTTTTAAACCCATTCTAGCTTTCACCCTCATGGCTTGCTCCATGGCAGCTGCTTTGTTGGTGTCGCCTCATGTTGCTCAGTCCAGTGGTCATTTTCAATCCTCCTCGCCCCTGGCCCGTTGGTGGTGCTGGACACAGCTGTCCCTTCTCTCCTGCTCAGGGCACCTGACACCCGGCTCCTCTCTGCCTGGTTTGCCTCCCCTCGCTGCTTATTGGTCTCTGCTGTGACATCTCTTCTCACTCCAGCCTCTTCCTGCTTGCATGCCGCAGAAGTCAGCCTGGGTCCTCCTGCCTCTCTCCACTTATTTCTTGGGTGATACCAACCAGTTTATGGATTGAAATACCACAGATTTGCTCATAACTCCCAAAGTTATTCTTCCTGCCCAGATCTCTCCCTTCCAAACTTCACACTTGTATGTCAGCTGCCCATCAGACATTTCTGTTGTGGTATCTGAGACATCTTAAACATGATATTGTAGAACTGAGGTGATCTGCAGCCTCCGCCAGACTGCTCCACCGTCGCCAGCCCAGCTGATGGCAAGGCTATCCTTCCTCTTGTTGAGGCCCCAAATGCTGGGACCACATTCTCTTCTTCTCGGTCTTGGTCTCTGTCTCTGTCTCTATCTCACATACATACCCCAAGTGTAGCTTATTAGGAAATTCTGTCTGCCCTCCCTTCGTAAACCACCAGCACCTGCTCCTTGCTCACCACCTTCCTGGGAGCCCATCAGCTCTTTCCTGGATTATGCCAAGAGTTCTCGGTCTCTCTGCCTCCGTCCTTGCTTCCCTACAGTCTGTCGTCAACCCAGAGCAACGGTGAGCTCTTAAAAATGTAAGTTGGATTGATTATGTCACTCTTCCACTCAAGAGTCACAAATGGGCCCCCATTTCACTTGGAGCCAAAGCCCTCACAATGGCCTCCGGGTCCTGCAGACTCTGCCCCGTTCTCCCAACCACTATCCCCTCCCACCCTGCACCAGCCGCACTGGGCCACTTACTGCTCCTAAACACACAGGACAACTCTCGCCTCAGGGCCTCTTGCTCTGACTGTTTCTTCTTCCACTTCCTCCTGTATCAGTTCTGCTGACTCCCTCATCTCCTTCAAGTCTGTGCTTGAATGTCAGCTTTTCAGTGACATCCCCCAGGATCACCTTACTTCCCCTGCTTGCTGATTTCCTGATCTCACTTAACATTGCTCTTTTTATTTTTCCGTAGCAATTACCCACCTTTACCAAATACTGTTTCCTCCTGCTAAACTCTAACTTCCTGACAATGGGGATTCGTGTCTGTTTTGTGGACTGGTAGAGCCCAGGTGTCTGGACCAGGGTCTAGTTACTAGACCCAGTACGTGGTAGGTGCTAAATACGTACTTGTTGAATGAATGAATGGGCCCTGACTCAGTCTGCTGGAGCCCTTCTCTGCACTACTAAAGGGATATATCTCCTTTCTTCTTGAGAGGGGATGATGAGTTCCTTGGAAATCATAGGCAAGGTCTTTTAGTTTTATTTTGTTTTTCCATATGTGGTGGGGCTGGGCCATCTTTTTGAAGGCACATGGAGAGGTCGGTACCATGGCACTGCAGTCTTAGTCGCTGCCTGAGGGACCTCTACAGTGACTGGGGAGCTAGATGCCTGCACCTTGGTGGCCTGCAGTTTGCTGACATTGATGCGACTTCCAGCCGGGGTCCTGGCAGAAGCCACAGGGACAAAGCACAACTTTGTCAGTGCTTTGGATGATGCACACTTTTGTCCTGCCTTTCCTGGAACTTTCTGTTCAAGAAGAGCAGTTGTGATGGTGGCTTCTGTTGTTATGGTGGCTTCTGTTGTTATGGTGGCTTCTGTTGTGATGGTGGCTTCTGTTGTGATGTTTCTTGCACTGCCTGTGGCTAGCATCCTCCCAGCTGGGCCACAGCCGGGTCCTCCTCGTCCAGGGCCCAGAGTCTGGGCACCACCGCTCTGCTTGGCTTCTCAATGGTGCAACACCAACTTGTTTGCATGCCCAGTGCAGCTGTTACTTTTTGGGAGCCCTGGAGGCAGAGCCGTGTGCTCTGCCATGGTGCTCCACTGTGGTGTTCCAGCGCCCAGCCGGGTCCCCGCACACAGCGGGCTGAACGAATGCTCCTGGCCTTGTGCGTGGTGCTGCCTAGAGCTGAGCCTCATCAGACGCTGAGCATCAGGCTTCCCCTGGTGTGCCACACTCCCGCCTGTGCAAGCCGTCCAGGAGGCGCATGCATTTCTGCTGTGCCCCGGCTATTTGCGACAGTTTCACTCTGTTAGAAGTGCCACTTGCTCATCTCTGCTGACCAGTCTGTGTCCTTAATGTTGATCCACTCTGCAGTTTGTCTTCAGTCCACTGTTCTTTTGGTATGCTGCTTGTTAATGATCTTCCTTGCATCAAAGTTAACATTTTAAATACCTGCATTTTAAAGCCTTACAAATGCAGAGCTAGAGCTCAGGGGCTGAGTCTTGCATTTTGGATGAGATCTTTGCTTTTTTGTGCATTTGTCTCTGCACCTGCAAATGGGATAGTCATGGACCCTGCCTCAGTTTTTCTTCCTTATTTGACCTTTCACTTGCTCTTTGCTTGGCTTCTGATAGGCTGCAGTGGTAATATCTTCCTCTTTATTTGAAGTCACACGTATTTGGTTTTCTGTTTTTGATCTTTGGATATGCGACCTCCTGCCACACCACGTGCCCAGCCTCTGTCCTTTCTCCCTGCTCTGCAGGACTGGATATTCTTCACTATTCATTTTGAGAGTTCCCCAGGGCCTTCATGGACCCCCTTCATCCTCCACTCACTCTTTTTGTCCAGTCAGAGCTGCAGGACATGAAGACCTTGGTGTGGTATGGGTTCCAGGTCACAGCATCCACTGCCATATTGTGGGCATCGTAGGTGTCGAGGAATTGGCTGGAGTAGGATTTAGAGCACTGGGGCGGGTGTGGGGGTGGGGACAGGATCAAGGGTCAGGGGTGAGATCAGCAGCCATCACTTCCCTGAGGGCTCTGGGGGATCAGAACCTCAGACTCCTCTTCTGTCCTTACCCCACATCATTGTTACAGCTGAGCCAAGCTGCTGGCTGCTCTTCCCACCCTCAACACACCGAGAGAGAAGAGAGGCTTAAGGGACTGGGTGTTCAGAAGGGCAGCGGGCCTTCCTGGAGGGTGAGGGAAAGTGCCATAGTCTGCCAGCAGCCCAGACATTATCCTTGCAATAGTGATAAACATCCCACCTTCTCCAGGTAAGAGCAGGTGCAGCGCCAGGAACAGACTGGGACCTCCAGATTTCCCATTCAGTTTCTTGTCCTGACTAGCATGCCCCTCTCTCCTTCCCTGCAGGAGACAATGTGACTGCCTCATGTCTCCTTCCCTCTGGCCTCTCCTGGGCTGCCGTCAGCAGGTGTGGAGAGGGGTGGGGACCTCTTTTGCATTCAGACCAGCTCTGACTGGGCCTCAGAAGCTCCCGGGAGGCTGCCGGTAATTAACATGTTGAGTTTCTGAGCCTGAGAAAAGCTGTGGCAGAGCTATTTCTGGATGGATGGAGGTTCAGAAGGATGTTCACCTACTAACACTGAGACCTTGCAGAAACTGGCCATGAAGTACACTTAGTATTCAGCAAGAAATCTGCTTATTATCTGGCCTTCAAAGCTCAGCTCAAGTTCAAATCTCCTCCAGGAAGTCTTCACAGAATTTTTCCAGCTCCTCTACTCCACTCCCACCTCTACCTCCGCTCCCGGGAAGGGAGGGAGGGAGGGACCAGAGGGAAAGATGCTGGGATCTGCTTATTATCTGGCCTTCAAAGCTCAGCTCAAGTTCAAATCTCCTCCAGGAAGTCTTCCCAGAATTTTTCCAGCTCCTCTACTCCACCCCCACCTCTACCTCCGCTCCCGGGAAGGGAGGGAGGGAGGGACCAGAGGGAAAGATGCTGGGCTAGGCTAAAATCACCCTCTAGATTCTCCATCCCCTTTCCTGTATTGACCCATCTCCCTGTCTCCCCCATTCCCTCCCCCAACCCCAGCCACTTCCAGCCACCCTAGCAGGTCAAGAAATGCATTCTCTTCCTCCAAGAAGCTTTCCAGATCTGATGAGCACTAAGATCTGTCAGAATAGGATCTGCCGAGAACTATAAGCTCCCCAGGTGCTCTAAGTGGCCCTGTAAGGAGGTGGCACAGGGGCAGCACTGCCTCACCTTGTAGATTTTTCCCTCCTCTGTGCCCACTAGGAACATGTAATCAATCTCTTTGTGGAAGTCAAAGGCGGTGCCACAGCCTTGGGAGAAGAGGGAGAAGCCTTAGCTCAGTTCTGAGAGGGAGGCTCCCAGCACCGCCCCCACTCAGCAAGGGGCTCAGCCAGGCACTCTCAGTACAGGACTTGGCACAGGACAGACTAAACCTGGGCCCCTGTAAGGGCTGGGACCAGGCCAAACAAACGGAAACTGGCCCTCTGGCCTAGGCAGTTACAACTTTGCAAATGACCAGGGGTTCTGCAGACAGGAGCGGGGCCTGGGTAAACAAGACAGGGATTGAGTTAAACAGGGTCAGGGTCAGGGTAAACAAGGACAGGGTCTGCAAACAGGGACATGGTCTATGCAAACAGGGATATGGTCTGCATAAACAGGGTTGGAATTGAGTAAACAGGGACAGGATTTGGGTAAACAGGGCCTGATCTGCATAAACAGGGCTGGATCTGCATAATAGCACCTGATCTGCATAAACAGGAACAGGGTCTGCAAACAGGGCCGGGACTTGCATAAATAGAGAGGGTCTGCAGACAGGGCCAGGCTCTCCCATTACCTCCTGCCTGGGAGAGTGCTCAGTTAGGGGGAGGGCCACAGTCACTGACCCTCAGGGGGCCTGAATGACCTGGCCAGGCCTGGAGGTGAGTGGGCTGGGGCTCCTACCCACTGTGTACAGCTGCAGCCCCTCAGGAACTTCCGTGGTGCTGCCTTCCACTTTCAGCTTGATGACATCTGTGTGAACCAGCTCGCTCTGCAGTCACAGAGAGATGGGGGTGGGCACATGGGTTGGGCTGGATCAGCAGGGCTGCAGGGCTTGGGGGAGCCTTTGCCACTCCACTCCCCTCATCCCTGTGTGACCCTCTCTGGGAAACAGTCACCTTCACAAGCGTCCAAGACACAATCCTGCCGTCAGATGACACAGAGAAGAAGTTAAGGTTGTTGTCCATGTCATCCTTCTGCCACTTGACCTGAAACATCCCAAATCATGAGCTCTGGGACCCTGCTAGGGCTATGAGTCAGGGCTTGTGAGCTGCACCCATTTGAGGATCAGAAGCAAGTTCTGGGAGCCCATTTCCCAGAATCCCACGATTGGTCCTCCCTCCTTTTTTCCACCCATCTCTGTCTCATCCCTCTTTCCCTGACCATCTGGGGGCAACAGTGCCAGTCAGGGCATTGCCCTAATCTACTGGCTTGGCAGTGGAGGTATCCAGTTCCTCCCTGGGTTGGGGTGTAGGAGCTTTGGGTCCAACCTCCTTACATAGACATGGCCTGGAAAGGACAGGGCCCATCAACCAGTTTCATTTGTAAAATAGGAGTCATAATAGCATAGGTTTTCTGTGAGGAATAAATGAGATAATATCTGTGAAGCTCTCAGGTGAGAACATCGCACATATTAAGTGTTCAAAAATTGTCAGCTAATGTTCTCATTGTTACCATCATCCTAGCAATCCGGGAGCCAAGGTTCTGCAGGGGCCTCTTCCTGCTTGCTTGGGGTGTGGGGAGGGGCAGCCTCGTCCCCTGCCCTCCTCTTCCAGGCTTGGCCTTTCTCTAGGAATTGTCTCCTCTGTCCCCACCTTCACTTCACAACTAGCTCCTGCTCCCAGAATCTTGCTCCCAAATCCCAGATTGGAGCTGCATTTCTCCATCTGCAAATTGGGGTTAATTATCCTGCCCCACCCGTCTTCTCTGGGCTGGAAGCAAACATATGGGAAAGTGTTTTGGAGACAAAGCTGTTGTCTTATGAAGATGACATGCTTAAGGCTCAAGATTCTGTTGCCAGATGTGGAGTCCTGGCCAAGCCATGTCCCAGAGAGCTGGGTGGGGCTGGGTGCCCGGAGATTTTCATCCTCCAGCTCCTTCCAGACCGCCCATGCTGAGGCCACTGTCCTGTCCCCTCCCCTGTCACAAGCAGAGGCCCAGTTAGAGAGGCCAAGAACCCAGCACCATTGCCTGTAACCACAGCTGTCACCATGGCTGTTGCAGGGTGGAAGGTGGGGGAAAGGGGTTGCCTCTCCCCCACCACCCCCCAGGCCTGGTGGATCAGAGCTGCAGGAGGGTCGCTGAGTCCTGCCTGCGCCTGTCTGGGCAGCTGCTCTTTCTCCACTTTCACTGGGGGCTTAGAATACCACCACAGCACCACAGAGCCTGTAAGCCCAAGTCAGCCCTGATATTGAGACCACTTCCCCTTCTGTGTAAAGGTGGTCCCTTTAGAGGGGGAAAGGGGCAGGGGTTGTCAAAGGCCAGGCTATAAGAGGCGCTAGGGAGCTGCAAAGGGAAGTGTTTAATGAGCAGACGCCAGCATGCATGGAAATTGTATTTCACACCCCACTTAGCAGCCTGATGCCCGACAGAGGTTGGTGTGTGTGTATTTGCAAGTGACTATGTATGTGTGTAAGTGTGTGTAAGTCACACAACATCTCCTGGGGTGGAGGTGGGAGGGTAGGAATAAAGCAGGAGAGGGAAAGTGGTAAGTGGGTTTAAGAGAATGAATGCCCAGGAACCAGGTGGCAGAGAGGAAATGGCGCCCGCTTAACTGGTCCCTTCTCTTCCACCTTATCTGACTAGAGCCAGCCAACTTGACCCCAGTCTCTACTTATTTACCCTTCCTGCTCCCTTCTCCAGAATTGCACAGTGTATGTACGTGTGTGTGTGTGCATGTGCGCGCAAACACACACACACACACACACACACACACACACACATACACATACACGTGTGTTGCTGGTTGAGTCTTCACAGTAAAGTCTGAACAGGGCTGGGCTACCCAGGCAGGCTCCCTGGGGAAGTAACCTGTGCCATGGGACAGGAGCCCAGTCTTATTAGAACAGACAGTTCTCTCCCTGGCTCTAAAACCTTCCCTGGCTCCCCATTGCCAACAGAACAAACTTTTGCCCCAGCCTGGCATTTGAACCAAAACAACCTCTTTGGCTTCCCCCAAATGCCTCTAACACAGTCTGTTTAAGAAGGACCCGGACTCTGATGTCTCTCACATCTCATTCACCAGCACGGTTCTCCCTCAAGGTTCAGTCTCATACAGCCAACTGCCTGTGGGACGCCTCCTTCTGGGTGTCCCTCAGGCTTCTTGCATTAACTTCTGGCCAAACCTGTTCCCGTTCTGCCATTTCCCACTGCTGCGGATGACCTACCAGGCACCCCAAACCTAGGCAGCGTCGATTCTCCCATTTGCCCATATCCAGTCAGTCCTTTCCTTCTATTCACTCTACTGCCTCTCAACCCTGTCTTCTGGTTTCTATCTCCACTGCCCCTGCCCCATATCAGCTTTCGTGGGTCCCCATGCTGCAGCCAGAGGACCTTTCCAACACACACACAAACACACACACGACTGTTTTTCCTGTGCCCCAAACCCTCCGATGGTTGGTCAGCGATTTTCAAACTATGCTCAGGGGAATCTTAGGAGCCTTGTGAAGGTACCTCAGGGGTCACACACGACTGTTTTTCCTGTGCCCCAAACCCTCCGATGGTTGGTCAGCGATTTTCAAACTGCTCAGGGGAATCTTAGGAGCCTTGTGAAGGTACCTCAGGGGGCAGGGGAATGATAATAAGGGGCCCTTAAGCAAGCAGGGCCCTGATCCTACCAGAGCAGCTCCACTCTCACCTTTTTAATATATAGGGCTTCTGTATTAACACTTCATCTGAAACCACTGGCCTACAATGTCCAAGCTTCTTAACCGGATGGACAGGCACACTCACGATTGGTGCCTGTCTTTTTCTCAGGTCCTGTTCCTCTCTTCCTGTCTCTCACCCATTGCTCCAAATGTGTTTTTCCCCAACAAGCCACTCTGCCTGATGCTTCATTATTGTGCACGTGAGCTCCTTCGTACCCTTCTTCATCTAGCTAACACTTCCTCATCCCTCACAATTCAGCTCAGACATTGCTTCCTCTAGAAAGACCTGCCTGGCCCTCCTGCCTCTTGTCCCCACCCAGGACAATGTGGATGCCCCTCCGTGCACACTTCTACTTCAGCACTTAGCATACTGCCCTGTGGTTGTGGTTATCTACCCACTAGGAACTCCAGAGGTCAGGCCCTTAAGCATCCTCAGCAACCAAAGGAGCAAACAGGAAGGAGTTACTGAATGGATAAATGAGTGAATTAACGAATGAGGAAGGGAGGGAGGAAATGAGAGGGGAAAAAGGGGAATAGGAAGTGAGTAAACAATGAAAGACAGGTAGGTCCCTCCCAGGTCATATGCCATGATTCCAGCCAAGAGCCCTGAGTCTTCCATTTTGCCAAGGCAAATTTTTGCAAAGGCCCTATTTTCCTGGCAGGATGGTGGCAGAACAGAAGGCCACCCTGTCCAGGTAAGTTCCAGTCTTCCTGGGACCTGCCCAGTGAAAGGGATAATGTATCTTCTCCATGCTCCACCCCCCCAACCTGCTATTTGATTTAGAGAACATAGCAGAGTAGGGTAGGTGGTTGGCCTGGGCCTCTACCCTCTCCTGGGCTTGAGGAGGGTGGTCAGGCCAACCAGGGATGCTCTGAGCGTGGCCCTGGTAACCTGAGCTGGGAGAGCAGGGCCAGAGCTGGCACTGGTTTGATATGATCAAGGCAGGTCTTTTCTCCCCTCCCTGGTCTTCAAAGTCTCTGCAGACACCCTCCCCATGCCTGGAGACCTCCATGTGCCTGGAGGTGATGAACTGGGAGGTGACTTTTTGGTGGAGAGAACTCCTCAGGCTGCAACCTCTGGTCCCTGCTTTGGTGGAGAGTAGGAGGGAGGCTGTGTAGCAGGAGGGGCTGCCTCCCTCCCACCCTCTGCCCCGGGCTATGGGTAAAGGATGAAGCTGAGAGGGTGCCATGTCTCCTATGCCTGGGCAGTCCTCCCTCTGCTCAGGCCTTTCTGGGAGCTGAGATTCAGTGCTTTGGGGTCCATATGTCTCAAGGAGGTCAGAGCCAGAAGAGGCAGGGGGTGCAGAGCCTGCCTGCAGATTCTGTCCAGGCAGGAGGACAGAGAAAGATGAGGAGACAGACTCCCACTGCTGCCTGATGAGCCCAGAGACCTTGGGCAACTCGAGGCAGGAATCCATCCTTAGATTCTCCTAGACCCGCCCATGGGGGGAGGGTGCACAGCCTCAGAAGGAAGGGAACCTTTGGGACTCAGTGAGGAAGGTCCTGCAAAGCCAGAGCTAGGAGACCCTCTCAGAGTGAAACTGTAAAGTCTACTCCTAGTGGAATAAGATAGGAGACACACAGGGTGGAATCCAGCCCCAATGTCCAGGTAATGATCTCAGGCTCATCTGGGACTTTGGCAGAAGCCCCGCCCACCACTCTGTCGGTCAGGAGAAGAGGGGGTGCTAGAGAGGCTCAGGGGCAGACCTCTCCTGTTGGCCCTTACAGCCCCTCCCAGAGGGCAGGCAGCCAGCAGCACCCACGCCTGTCTGGAAATTTCCCCAAATCTAGCCCAGATGGCAGAGGAGAGACCTGTGGCGAGTTGAGGAAGCCTGTGGGCAAGGATCTGGAGTCCATAACATACCCAGCTGGAGCCTGTCAGGGCCTGGAGCTTCCAGCCATGGCCTCTAAGTAACTGATCGCCACACCTAAGAGATCCTTGGCAGACAGAAGGGGCCTCCTAATGGGAGTTCTGGAACAGCAGACCCCAACTCTCACTGGAGACCTTCTGTCCTCTCGATTCCCACCTCTGCCCTTCTCTGCCCCTTCTCACACCCAGCTCCTTGGTCTCTAAGCTGGTACCTACCACCTCCATCCCCTTGCCTGTGGCCCTCTCCTCCCATAGTTGCTCCTCCAATGGCTCCCAGGCCCACATGCTACTCCTGTCCCCACTGCCCCCATCCTGGTTCGAGGCTGACCTGCCAGACAGGATCCGTGTGCTTGCCAGACTTGGCTGAGCTGCGGAAGGAGGGCTGGGAATGGGGCTTCTTGAGGTTGTAAATGGCCACATTGCCATCGTAGTGGCCCACCACCACCAGGTAGGGGTGGTCCACATGCATGTCGAGACACATGATGCCACTGTCACTGCTGAAGACGTATTCGGGGAAGCTGGGGTTCTTCATGCTGTAGAGCAGCAGCATGCCCCGGCTCTGCTTCATGAAGTCATCTGTGCAGGAAGATGGGTGGCTGCAGTTGGAGGCGCCAATCGCCCTGCCGGGGAAGCCCCTCTTGCCCCTACCCCACCAGGTAGGCATGCCCTGCCCTGCTTTGCTTCTGTCAGAGGGTGGGACACCCCTCTGGGCTTCATCTGCTACATCTGTGAAACGGAATTGTGAGGTCTGGCCTACCCCTTCCCAGGGTTCATGGAAAGATCCAACAATCAGTAAAGGTGACTGGGCTTATCTGAGGGATAGACAGTTATTCTCCTTATTCTTCTGGGGGCACAGAAAAGGGGGACACAAGCTCAAAGAGTTACTAACTGAAGAATGGGTATGGGCTTGGGAAGGAGCAGGACCCTCAGAGGGAGTTCAGATGCCCAGCCCTGGGGCCGGCTGCTGTCCTGCAGATGCCTGGATAATGCACATGTACTCCCTACCGCCCAGCCAAAGACAGGGGTTAAGCTTGAACTAACATGGAATTGTCTACAGTGAGTCCCAAACTAGCCACCTATGAGCATCTCCCCGTACCCTCTGGCCCCACAGGCCTGAGCCCAAGCTCTAGGTATGCTCCCCAAATCCAGAAGTCCCAGGCCAGCCAGTCAGGCTTCCACAGGCCCACTCAGCCTGGGCACAGCTTTTGGTGGTTGGAATTGTCTACAGTGAGTCCCAAACTAGCCACCTATGAGCATCTCCCCGTACCCTCTGGCTCCACAGGCCTGAGCCCAAGCTCTAGGTATGCTCCCTAAATCCAGAAGTCCCAGGCCAGCCAGTCAGGCTTCCACAGGCCCACTCAGCCTGGGCACAGCTTTTGGTGACCAACAATGGGCCACTCAGCTGCGGTCCTCTTCCCTGCCCGCCTGATGCCAAGGGCATGCCTCCCACTTTTTCTTTCATTTTCTGCACACTTGACATCCATCCCGATCTGTAATCATTGAACAGAACACAGCCCCAGCCCTTGAGTCCAGCTCTCCTGCCTCCACCAGCCCAATCTTTCCAGCCTATTCTCCAAGCTCAGAGGAGCTAGTGCTGAAGAGGTAGAAGGCTAGTGCAGCATCTCGGGGGTCCTATGCTAAGGCAGTCTTTCGGCCACTATAAGGGTCCTCCCCACCATCCCTGCTCAAGAGCTACCTTCTGTGTCCCTGGCAGGGCCTGGGACCTCCTAAGAAAGTGGCCAGTCCTGAGGTGTGGAGCCCATGAGTGGGAGGGAAAGGGGAGCAGCTCCAACTTGACTAGTTCTGCTGAGTCATTCTCTCTGTCTTATTCCTAAGGCCGCCCCTTACTCAAAAGAGTAAGTGACTGGGCTGAACTCAGGGACAATCTGGCCCCACTTCCTGGGCTCATGGCATGAGTTCAGCTACTACCAGGTCCCAGGTATCCCCACCCTGGGCACTCTGCAAACACCAATCTGTGCTCTGACTGGGGGCAGGGAGCCACCAGGAACCAGGCTGGCTTTAGAAGGGTACAGTTGAAAGCTGAGGCAAGCTGGCATGCCCATCTATTGGAAGCCCACCTTCCCTTGCTGGGGATGGTCCTCACCAGCTCTGAGACTCTTGTTGGGAACCCCTCCAGGTTCTAGACTAGAATACGTGGAAGGAACAGGGCAGTCAAGCTTGATAATAAGGGAATGACTGTGCAGAGAGAAGCATAAATTTCCTGAGAAAGGGACACAGAGAACAACCAATCAGACCTTAGATTCTGCCTAGTTCCCAGGCCATATGCATCTTGACAATAAGCCCGACTTTCTTTTTTTCTTTCTTTGCTTCTTTCTTTTTCTTTTTGTGCTGGCCAGTAAGGGGAACTGAACCCTTGACCTTGGTAGTATCAACACCACATTCTAATCAATTGACCTAACTGGTCAGCCCAAGCCCCACTTTCTTAATGTGGCTTTGGTGGTCTCTGTTACGTGCAACCGAGTCCTCCTTGACATAGAGATCACAGTTCCTAACCACGGCTAGACTATGTGTTTCCTGAATTCTTATTCAGAGCTAATGATGGAGTTTGGATGTGCTGTCCCCTCCAAAACTCATGTGGAAATTTGATCCCCAATGTGGCGGTGTTGGTAATTGATTGAGTCATGGGGGCAGATCCCTCATGAATGGATTAATGCTCTCCCTGGGGGAGGGGGGAGTAATGAGTGAGTTCTCGCCCTATTAGTTCCCGTGAGATCTGGTTGTTTAAAAAGACCCTGGCACCTCCTCTCTCTCTTGCTCCCTCTCGCCATGTGACCAGCTTGTGCCTGCCACTTTCTGCCATGAGTAGAAGCAGGCTGAGGCCCATGCCAGATGAAGCTGTCCCAGAATCGTAAGCCAAATAAAACTGTTCTTTATAAATTACCCAGTCTCAGGTATTTGTGTTATAGCAACATAAATGGACTAATACAGAGCTCTTTCCACCAAACCACACCAGGAAATCAGAGAAAACCCTCTCAAGTCTATCTTATTCCATGAACTCCTCATCCCTGACTCCAGTGGCCCCTATGAGACCTCACTACTCCATTCTCAGAGTCCAAACATCCACAGTTCAAACCTCCAACAGTCCCAGCATGATATCATCATCTCATTTTCCAAAAGTCCTTAAATGACATCACTACTCAGACCACCAATTGTCCCCATGTGATATCATTGCTCAGGCTCCTGGCAGTCCTAGTTACATCATTGCCCAGTCTTAGTATGATATCACCCATCAGGTCACCAGGAGCCTAATGATATCATTGCTCAGCCCTCCAGCATTCCCAGAATGACATCACCAACCAGGTCACCAGAAGTCCCAGTATGACATTAGCACCAAGGTCACCCACAATGCCTCAGTTTCCAATGAGGGCTAGAATCCCATCAGGCTCAAGGATTACAGACCCTTGGGCCCTGGGCCCTGAGGTACTTTGTCCTGGACCCCACAAGCTCCCTGGCTCCTCAAAGCAGGGTTAGAGGGTAATAGTGACACAGATGGGAGCTCCCTAACCCCACCCTCCCTTGTGTAAAGAGGCAGAGACTCAAGTCTGGGACCAGTGGAGAAATTCCAGGGTCCTGTAGGCCACAGGGTTTCAGTAAATATATGTGGCTAGGTAGAAGGGAAGGAGTGATAAAGGGAGGGAGAGAGGGCGGGGGAGAGAGAGAGAGAGAAATAATGAACACCTGTCTGCGACCCTGAGACCGAGGGAGAGAATTTCTGGCTGGGACTTAGTCCCCCTGCTCCACTTGGGGCTTTTGCCCACGTTCCTTCCTTAAGCTGCATTGTATTCTTACCGCATTGTCTAGAGAGAGTCTACTAGCCACTGAGGACCTTCTCCGGGAAGCCTTCCAGACTATTCAGCCACTAGGGGTATCTCTTCTGGGTGCACCCCTTGCCCCTTCAAGGAACTGTAAGCAGTCTTCTCCTCAGTCGGCCATAAAAGATGGAGGGAGTATGGCCTGGTGCAGCCCAGCAGGCTTGCTCTCTCCAGTGGTAGAGTTGCCGCCTGCTAACCCTGCTCTGCTGGATAATCTCTAAGGCTTCCCTGACTCTACCCTTCTATGATCCACATGATTTGGGGGAGGAGAATCAACCCCCTAATAGATAAGAGTATGATCTGGCAGTTCTCAGAAAGCTATGGTCTCAGGCCAGGGGGATAACAGGGATGGGGTGGCTTAATTCCACCACTGACCAAAGCTCTGACTGCCTTCAGCTTCCTCTGCTAGATTTCTGGCAGAACAGTGCCCACAAGGAACATAGACTGATGTCTTCTTGAACCAGCATCCATCAGTTGTGGCCTCAGCCCTATAACTCCACTCCTGCCCAGCAGGTAACACCTCTAGATTGCAGGGCCCACACTGAAGCATTCTGGAGAACCCCAAGCAGAATTCTGGGACAGCAAGGCAGGCAGAGGGCATGTTAGGGCATCAGGCTAAAGTCAAGTCAGTGGTCAGTGGGAAGTAGATGCCAAGCTGCAGAGACAAGGATACCAAGCCAGCCTCGGACAGGAGGCTTCCTCTCTTGCTGTGGCATCCTAAATGAGTCCAGTCCAGGACGAGCTCCAAGGCAGCAGCTGTTTAGTGACACCCTTATTAAGTCATGCAAGAGGCACTTGGAGGGGGTATGTGGTAGACAGAATAATGACCCCCCCACACCCCAAGATGTCCACATCTTAATTCCCAGAACCTGGATCTGTAAACATGTCACTTTGCGTGGCAAAAGGGACTTTGCAGATGCGATTAAGTTAAAGACCTTGAAATGGTGAGTTTATCCTGGATTATCTGTGTGACTCAATGTGATCACAAAAGTTTTTATAAGGGAAAGAGGGAGGCAGGAAAGTCAGAGAAGGAGATATGATGACTGAGGCAGAGGTAAGAATGACGTGATTGCTCGCTGGAAGGGGGCCACAAGCCATGGAATGTGGGCAGCCTCTAGAAACTGGAAAAGGCAAGGAAACAGATATTCCCCTACAGCTCCCAGAAGTAATGCAGCCCTGGTAACACCCAATTTTAGCTCAATGAAACCCATTTTGGGCTTCTGACCTCCAAAACTATAAGATAATACATTTGTATTGTTTTAAGCCATTGTTTGTGGGAACTTGTTATAGCAGCAACAGGAAACTAATACAGTGGGCATTCAGGGAGGTTGACCCCAACTCTACTTTTAGGAACCAGAGAGCAAGCCTCCCATAGATGGCACATTTTTCTAGGATGGTTTGGAAGCAGTTCCTCTAGAAGTTAGGGGGATGGATGCAATGATCCTCAGCTTTTCTGATGACAATAATGAAACCCTCTCTCAGTTTCCAACACCCCAGCCCTGACACCTTGGACTCCAAGATCAGAAATGCCACTTGTGTCAGGGGGATTTTAATAGTCTCCAAAGGCAGGGGATCTGCCTAAGGCTGCCTTAAAAAAGGGCATCAGTAGGGCCGGCCCGGTGGCGCACTGGAGAATGCGCCGCTTGGGAGTGCGGCGGCGCTCCCGCTGAGTGTTCGGATCCCATGTGGAGACCGGTTCCCGCTCACTGGCTGAGCGCGGTGCTGGCGCAACACCGAGGGTTGCAATCCCGTTGCAGGTCAGTAAAAAGGAAAAAAAAAGGGCATCAGTTGCTAGAGGGTCCCAAACCTCAAGCATGGTCCAGAGGCCATGGTGCCAAGCTGCACTCAGCCTCCTGGGCTGCTGGGTTTTCCCAGCACTCTCACTCAATTTGAAGTCATATTTAAACAGTGTGGGAAATAACAGCAAGGCCCTGGAGACAGAATACATCAAGCGGGACATTTAATTTGATTTAGGGAAAATGAGGCAAACATTTGAGAACCTAAATAACTAACCAGTAATTAAACTAACAACCGAATGCCCTTGCACTACAACCCAGCAAGCACAGTGGCCTTTATGAACTGTATTTACAAAGAGACCTGACAACATAATTAGTCCTGTAAATTTTACGCAGCCTGCAGCTGAGAAGTGATGGATTTTGTGTGTGGAGGATGAATGGGGAGAAATGAGGTGGATGAATTTCCATTTTCGGTAAATGAAATTAACAATGCTTAATTAGTGAAGCTGACAAATAAATGATCAGGAAAGATTTAAATCCCTACAAGTTTATCTCTGGCCTGGGCAGGCCAAAATGTGGCAAGACAGAGCAGGAATGGGTTTAGTGCTGGGACTGAGGGCCTGACATTGGTCCCTTTTGAGGGCGCTGCCCCCAGAGGGAGGCTGGTTTGAGGGACTGCTGGCTCCCCTGCTCTTCTGTTACTGGCCTGCTGGGAAGCTTCCTGCCCCATCTCCTGCATTATAACTGCAGGACCACACAGACTATCCAGGATCTGTTCCACCACCCCTGCCTGACGGAACATGAGGAGTCCACATTTCCCTACTGTAAACTGGCTAATGGGATGGAAAGGACCCCTTCAGTAGAGCAGGCTGACATAATTGCATCCCAGCAGGTCCAAGGCCATCTCTTCCTGGACTAAGTCCCTTTGCCCTCCAACACTTCTACACCTGCTTTCATCTGCCGACAGCCTCATTCTCCACTCTGCTGGGAACATGGAGTCTGGCCCTTGGAGGCATCCCAGTGTTTGCCTTTTAAGCAGCCTGACATGCTCAGCACCTGGTTCCCGGTAGTATAGACGGGAGGTTTCTGTGCTGTTGCAGGCAATTGCCTGGATTCCCTTTTCCCCATCTGCCTGCTCCTAGCCTGGCTCCAGCCAACCTTCCCTGCCCCCAAATGGGGGATTGGCCATCCTAGGGTACATGTCTAGCTCTGCCAAGGTTTTATTTGGCTGGGTCACAGAATAAGCATCTGTGAATTCCAGGCAAAATGAGGTTTACTAGGTCTGGATTGAGCTCCCCAGGGTCAAACCCAACAACAAGCCCAAATTCTCACTCCAGTGTCGTCCTCATGAGGCAAGATCTGGTCATGGGAGGCTGGTATCTGGGAGTTTCCAAAGACAGTGTGATGGATGCTGGAGAGACCAGCTGCTCCTCACCTGACCCCGTCCAGCAACTAGGGTGCCCTCTGCCTGCCTCAGCTTTGCCCTCTTTCTTCCATGGGTACTCAAGACATGGGAATCCCAGAGGTGACCTCGGGGTGGATGCAGGGGCCTTTCCAAGTCCCAACCTCCCTCCCCTTCTCTGGAATAGAAGAGAAAAGTACTGAGCTATGCAAAGCTCTGGAGAATAGATGCTCATCTGAAAGCTGGCCAACAACTCCCGTGTCAGTGACAGCAAAAGCAAATTCCACTGCCACTGCCACTGGGCCCTGCTCCCCAAGAGAGATCCCCTCTGTCCTCACAGTTCCCTTTCTCTGCCCAGGCCCCCTGAAGGTATGCAGGAAAGCTGGGGGAAAGAATGACAGACAATCAGCAATGATCATCCTTTATGTGTAGGCGGTTCCTATAGCTCGCAGGGCACGTTTACTTCTTTTCTCACAAATGTGCCTCACAACTGCCCTGGGATGGAGGCCTGGCAGGCTGTCAGCCTCCCCATGTCACCAATGAGGAAACCAAGGCTCAGAGAGGCTTCTGGCCCCAGGTAACACCACTGGGAAGTGACACTCCAGGAAAAGGTCTGTTGTTGACTGTGGGCACCCACTCAGGCATGTGGATGTGGCTAAAAGGACCGATGAAGGACAAACAGACCCTGGGAAAGTGCCTGCCCAAAGGAGGCTGCTGGGCCTGTCAGGCTTGAGGTCATCTTTCATGGGAGGTGAGTTCCTCTTCTCTACTGTTCCTGACTAAGGCTCCCCCTTCCCACCCATGGACAGCCTCCACCTGACCCCAACCAGCTGACCCTGCTCTGACCTGGTGGGAGGAGAATGGGGCTAGTATTGAAGCAGTTTCTCCTCCCACCTTCTGGGGAGCCTCCCACCCCCACCTCAGTCCTGGGCAGAGAGCCTGGGCTGAGAGCAACCTCACAGGGGGGTCCACACCCACTCCTGGGAGGGCCTGCCCAACCCCCAGGCACTATTCCAGGCCCAGTAGCTGCAGCAGAAGAGGAGGAGGAATGTGCTAGTTCCCTGCCAGGGGAGGAGGGTGCTTCCCATTTGGCAGCAGCCCACCCTCAGGACTGGGGACACAAAGCAGGCATTTAGGCCATCCTCAAAGGCGGCCCAGACCACAAGACTGGGAGCAGCTCCAAGGTCTCCTCCCTGAGAGGAATGACAAACACCAACTCCTCCTTGCCCTCCTCTCACCTCCCCACCCCCATCAAAGAATGGGAGGACAGGCGGTCTGAAGGGCAGAGACCAGGAGCTTGTATTCCTGCCAGCCAGCAGCAGCTTGGAGAATGGAAAGGTTTTTCCATTTGCAGAAGTTGGTTCTTCCAGCCAGAGAACAAGCTGTTGGCATTGGGGAGCTGCAACTAATGCGAAGTGTAGGGCCCTCTCCCGTTAGGAAGGGGAAACGTCCAGGCCAGCACAGCGGTAGGGGCTTTGGCTGGGACTGAGTAACGTGGGGAAAGCAAACTGCCCAGACAGTTACTACTGCGTGCTGCCTCCCTCCCATGGGTGGGGAATAGGCAAGAACTGGAACACCCTGGCCAATAGTGGTCTCCCAGGGCTAAAGGGCCAAGGGATGAACCTCAAGCACTCGCCCCCAACCCATCCTCGACCCCCATGCCAGGGTCTGATCAGGAAGGCCCGATGAGGAGGCAGAGAAGGGGGCCTCCATCACCATTCCAAAGTTGTGGTTAATATCCTGCCATCTCTCCTTGGGATGCCTACACCAGTCTCCTAACTGGTCTGTCAGCCTCCTGTCTCATGTCTGCACTTCCTCCCTGCACTGGTGACATCCCAGCCCTTCTCTAATTCCTTCAGCTATTTCCTCCTTAGGAGAAAGTCCCAGCTTCTTGGAATGGCTTATCAAGCCCTTTGAGGACTGACCCCGACAGCTTCATTTCCTGCCACCATATCTTTCGTGTCTCCAGACCTTTGCACATGCTGGTCCCACTCCCAGAAGTGCTCTCCCCGTCTTTCTTCACCAGAATAACTCTTTCAACTTGGCATATTCAGCTTGGTACTGTACCTTCCTTTATCTAGCACTAATTGCCAGTGTGACTGTGGGTCTTCTCCATTAGACTGTGAGTCCCCCTGAGGGCAATGATTGCATCCTAGTCAACTCTGTATGTTTCACACCTGGCAAAGAGCTCTACCCAGATCAGGTACCTAATGTTTGCTGTTTGCATGAGCAAATGAATGAATAGCCAGATCACTTACAGGAGCCATGTCCCACTGCAAACAGATCCTTGTACTTTGGATTCCTGCAAAAGAAATATGAACCCATTGGCACAGGGAATGAACATGACCCTTCCATGAACACGGGCCTTCCCATGGGCATTGGTGCTTAACTACACTGCAGACATCTACTGTCCAGCTTCGCCCTCAGCAACTGGGAAACCTGAGATGATCCTGCAATCCCATAAGAATCCCAGTGCCATTTTCGCATACTGCCATGTTTCACACTCAAGTTAGTTAAGTGCAGTAGAAGAGGCCACTCAGGGCTTGGCACGCAGCTGACACTCAGGGACTCTGGGTTTACTGCAATTCCTACACTTACCAGCAGAGGGCGGTGACGGCCAGGCGCTTGGCTTTGTCGTTTTGGAACTTCCAGAGCGGCAGCAGCGTACCCTCCTGGTCCCGGTATTCGTCAGCAGCATCTTCATAGTACTTAAAATCTTAAGCACACACAGGCAGTCAGCCCATTTTATGGCAAACTCAGATCCATCACTAACCGCACCTCCTTGGGCAAAACAATGAAGCTCTTTGTGTTTCACAGTGGGAATAACAACAGCAGCTACAGCAAAGGACTGTGGTGAGGATGGATTAATTGACCGAATATATGTAAAGTGCTTAGAAAAATGCCTCTGGCACGTAGTAAGCTCTCTCTACGTGTTAGCTATTGTTATTGTCATCGTTGTTGTTGGAGGTAAATCACAGTAAAGCAGCCATGTTTGCATGGATAAAATCCCAGGTTTGTGGCCCTTGGACCCATGAGTTTCCCTAATACTTCAGAAGGCTCAGATTTGAGCAGCCACATTTCATAGGTTCAGCTGCCAGGGGCTTATTAATAGTCCTATTCAATCTACATCCTAAGTGCCTAAAATGCAGCCCATCTTCATATCCACTGCCAAGCCTCACTATAATGAAGCTGACCGGATCCCCCCAGGGGTTCCCCAAACTCAAATTCACCTTCTGCCCTCAAAATTGTCTCTGCCTCCCATTTTCTCTAAGTTAGGTAAAAGCCCCATCCTTGAGGTTGTCTAAATCAGAAACCTGAGTAACACTTGATTGATCTCATCATTTCTCATATTTTCCTTCTGATTATCTTTTTAATCCATTTGCTTCTCTTGAAACCTATAGCCACTGCCCAGGTTCAGGCCTCAATATCCATCACCTGCATGACTACAACAGTCTTCTAACTGGTCTCCTACCTCCAGTAACTCCTCCCCCAGCCCACGTTCCACAGAGCTACAAATCTGAGAACAAACAAATCACCTCACGACACCACCTTCCCTTCCCCACCCCACTGAAACCCCTCCATGTCTCTCCATGCACAGGAGCTCCTTGGTCAAACCGAGGCTCGTGGCCACTGCTTCCATGGCATTTCCACACCAGCTGTGCTTGTACCCTCTATATCAAATAGTCTATATATCAAACATATCAAATGAGTCAAGTCTCACCAAACAAATCACCTCACGACACCACCTTCCCTTCCCCACCCCACTGAAACCCCTCCATGTCTTTCCATGCACAGGAGCTCCTTGGTCAAACCGAGGCTCGTGGCCACTGCTTCCATGGCATTTCCACACCAGCTGTGCTTGTACCCTCTACATCAAATAGTCTATATATCAAACATATCAAATGAGTCAAGTTGTCTCAGGGTTCTTTGTGTTTCTACATGCTGTTTCATGTCTAAAATGTCCTGCTCTTCCTGGCAAACTCCTACCCACTCCAGATCCAGATCAAATGCCTCCTCCTCTGTAAGGCCTTCACTTTCTTTTGAGCAGAGTTAATTTCTTCCTCTATTCCAGCTCTGCCTCTCCTCTACTAAAACATCTGTCACACTGAGTTGCCTCTTTTTATCCTTTTGCCTGTCTTCCCCACCAGAAAGCTCCTGGAAAGCTGTCATCTCTGGGTCCTCAATACCTAGCACAGGGCCAGCCACAGAGCAGACACACAATGACTGTTCAAAGAATGCAATGAAATAAATAAACAGAAGTGAGATAGTTCTCAGTCTTCTTTCCAAGCAAGGGTGACCAATTAGAAAATGAATCTTTTCATACAACCCAGTCAAGGACATGCCCAGGCATTGCCCCAGCCTCTCTCACAAATCCCCACATTTTTTTTTTTTTAAAGATGACCGGTAAGGGGATCTCAGCCCTTGACTTGGTGTTGTCAGCACCACGCTCTCCCAAGTGAGCGAACTGGCCATCCCTATATGGGATCCGAACCCATGGCTTTGGTGTTATCAGCACCACATTCTCCCGAGTGAGCCACGGGCCGGAGCTACAATGCCCACATTTTGATGTTTCTGGTAGTACATTTCAAATCTCAAAGATGTCTCAGAACAAAAAAGAGTGGTCAGAGAGGCATGAGCCTTGATCACATCAGAGTTTCCCGAGCTCAGGTATCTTTGAAAATACTTAATTTCAGAGAGGAAATTAATTGGTAACCCTTCTCTATTTTCACTTCTCCTTTATGGTTACACTTTCCCAAAGGGAAAAGAGTATGCAATTAAAAAAAATCAAAGTTCAATGCATTTTTATGTGACTGTGTTCTTACAAATGAAAGTGGTTCACCAAGGCCAGTTTCTCCACGGATGTTAATCAGGTTTGCAGCCCTTTGGTGGGCCACTTGCAGAGGCTGCATTTTAGAAAGCCAAGTTGTGTGAGTGACAAATTCATTCATAGCTGCTGTGTACCCTGACAGCTTTGAAAAGCACTCAAGGTCGTTTTCCAGCCTGAATGATAACAAGGGGGCTTGTTTAGGCTGCTGCTCTTGGAAGTCCTGGTTTCTATGTCCCATGGGTGACCAATGAGCATCAAGTCACCAAGAAGAGCTCTAGGCTGTCAGAAAAGGAGACCAGCCAGCAGGGAGGAGCTGCCAAGTCTGGGGAGGCAGCTGCTCCAAATACATGCACAACCTCATAGGGAAATACAAGCCACTTGGGAATGTGCTGTTCATGCCATGGAAAGGATTCCGTTGCCCTGGCACTGTCAAAGACACCAGAATTTCCCAGGCCCTTAGGATTTAGGCATTTCCAAATCAATCTTTCTTTACCTCATCACTAATTAATCACCAGGAAGGATCTATTGAGTGTGTTTATTTGAAATGTCTCCTCCAGCCCAGTAGCTTTGTAGTCTAGTGTGACGTGCTTAGGCTATGTTTAAGGGGCCTGTGTTCAAGTCCTGATTCCACCACTCACACCTCACACTAGCTGTGACTTTGAACAAGTGGCAACATCCCAGCCTGAGTTTCTCATCTATAAAATGAAGACAACAATGGTATTCACCTCACAGTGTGGCTGTCCAGAAGAAATAAAGTAATACATGTAGATTGTATAGCAACATGCTTGGCACACAGGCCACTCCCCATGAATGCGGGTGCTTGTTTTTCTCTATTGTAACTGCTCCTTTTTCTCTATCCCTCATGATGCAGGCTGGGTCACATATGGCAAGGCCCATTCCACCCGTCACCTGAACCTCATCTTTACCTCTATCCCTGTCTTCAGCCCAAGCACATCCTCCTCCAGCCTTTCTCGCATCAGGCTATGGCCCTGCCCAAAGAGAGGACCCAAATCTAGGTCTTGAGATTTCTTTTTTTTTTTTTTCCTTTTTGTCTTTTTTACTGACCAGTAATGGGATCGCAACCCTCGGTGTTGCGCCCGCCCCCCGCTCAGCCAGTGAGCGGGAACCAGTCTCCACATGGGATCCGACCCCGCGGCGGGAGCGCCGCCGCACTCCCAAGCGGCGCACTCTCCAGTGCGCCACCGGGCCGGCCCAGGTCTTGAGATTTCTTTTTTTTTTTTTCCTTTTTGTCTTTTTTAGTGACCAGTAATGGGATCGCAACCCTCGGTGTTGCGCCCGCCCCCCGCTCAGCCAGTGAGCGGGAACCAGTCTCCACATGGGATCCGACCCCGCGGCGGGAGCGCCGCCGCACTCCCAAGCGGCGCACTCTCCAGTGCGCCACCGGGCCGGCCCAGGTCTTGAGATTTCTTATTCTGTCTGTCCTCTACTCAGTCTTGCTTGAGGATCCTATAAATGCTAGAAAGTAAACTGCTCTGGGGATCCTCAAGAAGGGAAGAAGGAAAACGAGGGATGAGTGGGAGAGTAAAGGAAGGCTTCAGGGAGGGATGAGCTAGATTCCAAGGGACGAGAGGGAGGATAGCAGAAGCCAGGTGGCCTTGGCTTAGCTTACTCAGGTGTAAGGTAGGGGTGATTATCTCTGCTCTGCCTGCCTCCCAGGATTATTGGGAAGATGACATCAGATCACTGATGTGCAGGTGTTTTTTTGCTACATCACTGTCAGATCTTATCACTATACCCATTGTTTCTTATGACATTGTTCATGGTTGACCCATGTAAGTCTTGTCTCCCCAGTGACATCCAGAGGAGGGGAGGATTATTTTTTCTCCCCTTGCACCTATAGGACCTAGCATGGGACACTCAAATACCAACCTTTTATAAGGGATTTTTAGTACAGGCAAAAATAGTGGTTGCCAGCACTTCAAATCTTACCTTGAGCAACGTCATCATATGTATTCTGGTTGACCATCCGTTCCACAATTTTAGCAGCTTGGGACACTTTGGTGATATCATCACTCTGTAAAAATATAGAAGCCATGGGGTCCTCATAAGCCAGCATCTGGCAAGGTCATGTGCCCTGAGCCATACCAGACTTGGGGATGGGCTCAGCAATGCCTGTCTGACACTACCCACCCAGATAGCTCTGTAAAAGTATCTCTGCCTGCCTCAAGGCCCAACTCACCTACCACTCCCTTACAGGAACCCCTACCTCACAAGTGGCCCAGGGGTCTGAGGTGACATACCTGGCCCCTGGATAGAGCCTGCTACATGCTCTTTCATTTTGAGATTGTTTTGGAGAAGGCCTATGAGCACAAGACAGGGCATCAAAGAGAGCCCAGGAAGGGTATTGGAGGGAAGAGAGCATACAAGGACAGGCTAGAGGTTTTTTTGATGGGGACAGGGACGTTTCACCAGCTCAGGGAATGACACAGATTGCCATTAAGGGCCTCTTCAGAGATCTTCTGGTTCAACTTCCTTATTTAGTCAAAGGTTGAGGAAGACACAGAGGCCCAAAGAGGGGAGAGACACACTTGTACACACGGAGTATGAGGCAGAACTGAGACTCCTAATCCCAGGGCCCTGTCCACTGCCCAGACCAAAGAGAAAGCAGGAAGTTTCACATCAGGGAAAAATGACACATTTCAAACCAAAAAGCAAGATTATCATTGTGTGAAATTCCAAAAATCCACAAAGTGAATCACTTGGCAGGTTAATAGAGGAGCATAGAGTTTAGGCCAGGTGGCAGGAGTGAACCAGCCGAGTGGCAGCCCCCCAGAGGGGGCCCAGGAGGCCAGGCCCATTGGATCTCCCAGGAGTGGCAATATCACGCAGTGGTTAAGAGAATGAGTCCTAGAGCCAGCAGACTTGCATTCCAGCCCCATCCCACTGATTAGGAGCTGGGTGACAACTTTGGGCAAGTTACCTCTCTGAGTCTTAAGAGTCCTCATGATAAAATGAGGATGGATGCTGTCATCTGCCTCAGAGGGTCATTGTGAGGATTAAATGCAATAATACACGTTCTTATTTAACCCAGTTCCTGGTGGTGATGGTAGCAGTGGTGTCAAAGGAAACATGCAGACTAGTGCCATGGCGGCTTATAAAGAGACATCTGGGGAACTGCTCTTTGAGGGCCTTTTGTCAGACCTAGAACTGATTCCAAGTTTATCTCAGAAAACTGACTGAGGAGGACATCCACTGGAGTCTTACAACTACAGTCCTTAGAGTTCCCCTGGTCGCAGCTACTCCCTCTGCTCCCTGACCCAAAGCAGGAATCCTCTCCCCTCAGCAGCTTCCTGGCAAGCTTGACTCCCCATTTCAGACAGCAGCTTCTGTGGTCAGCCAGCTGAAACCTTCCTCCCTGGATCTTCTACCTATGGTCAAAACTCTGTCCTCTAGCATAAGGAATTGTGTGTCTGGTGATAGGTCCTCTGATGTAGGACAGTGCCTCATTCCCCCAAGTCAGCACTTCCTCAGGTGACCCCTTCCCAGCCCCATCAGCCATGGCATGCATATTAATGACAGCAATAGCAACCACCTATTGATCAGTTGCACATAAGTACTATGTTAGGGTCTACACTTACATTATCTTGGGTTCTCATGACAATCTCACAAACTGGGTGTCATTAGGATGTCTTTACAGATGAAGAAATTGAGGTTTCAGAAAAATCCAGCTAATAAGTGGCAAAGCCAGGATGCAAACACATGTCTGTGGACCCCTAGGGCTCATGCTCTCAGCCCCACACAGCCAGCCAGCCCTTCCCAGGCTGACTACCCTCTCCTGATCCTGGGAGACTCAGGGCTCCAGGTGTGCTCTGAGGAGAGAGTGCAGTGGATTATCACCTCTCTTGTTCTGGGTACTATGCTACCTGAGCAGCCAATCTCTTTATTGGTTCTGACTGAACTCGTGGCCTTCAAGCCCTTTCCCCCTTTCTGCCTAATCTTCCAAATCAGACAAGCTTGCATTCATGTCTGGGCATTAATCATTAATGAGACAGAAACCTAAGGTCCACCACTGAGGACTTTCTTACAGGGTATCATGAAGTTATTCCCTTTTCCCCCCTCCTGAACACTTGAGTTTTATACCAACGTAATCAGATCTGGGTTTTTGAGGAAGGGGTGTCACTCTGCTCAAGCACTGGACCTGGGAATAGGGGAAGGTGACTTGCCACTCCCACTCTATTCCACAGACAGCCTGGCCTAGTAGTTGGGATTTCCAGTTAGATTCCTTTGGGCAGAGGTTGCACTGCAAGGCATTCATGGGGCTGGGGGAGTGTATGTTATACCTCACCCCCAGTGTCCTGCCTCCACTGTGGCTTCTTGGTCCCAAGGGCTGGAATCTGCCTGTATCACAGCCTTCCATGTCAGCCAAGCTGGAAGAGGCCAGTGTGACAGAGGGAGGTAGTCTCTCCTGCCTGAGGGTGTTAGACACCAACCCTGACAGGGTTTAAACTCCAGGTCAGTTTCCAGTGTCAGCCACAGGGACTTTTCTGCTGGTTTCTGAGTCCTGGTGACTGTCGTTGGGGTTTCTGCCACCATCAGTCCCAGCACAGAGCCCATAGCCAAGCCCTTGATGGATCTTCATGTTAACCCTGACCTTGGCCAGTGGCCTCTCTGAAGCCTCTCATCTCTAGGGAATGGTGAACGGAAGCCAGGGGTCTGCACAGGGCAGTCTTCAAGACAGGAACTCTATCCTTCACCTCAGAGTTCCAGTACCCAGCATGGCCACGATCACTGGGTGTTTGGTCAGTGATTGAATGAAACCAAATTGGGAAAGTTCCTATTAAGCCAAGGCAGGGGACCCTCAAACTTCCCCTAAAATGTGACATTATCGGGTTATGGAGCAGAGAATTGAGTGGAAGTGGGCATATCTCAGACAAATGAAGTAGAAGTTCCTGTAACTGATCTGGCTTCTGTTCTGGAGTGGAGCATTACCACTTCCCCGAGAGCTGTTGTAGGAACTCTCCGAGGTGCTGAAACCAGCCCCCGCTTCCTATGGACATTGTCCCTCCCACCCCATTGCAGGTCAAACCCACTGTGATCTCCACACTGGGACTCTGACCCCTACCCCGATTTCTCTCTGTTGAAGGGACAAGTGTGACCCTCACTGCAGTGACTCCCTTGCATCACTGTAACTCCCATGATGATACCCAGACCATGCTGGCTACACTCACAGTAAGCCTCCCAACTAGGATGTTTATGACTCCTGCATGGCTCCTCATGCTAAACCCATCCCAGGTGGCCACATACATTGACCTGATATTGATGGTATCTGTGATCATCTCTGATCTGACTCCTGGCCCTGGAGACTCATCTACAGTATAAGGCGCAAGTAAACCCAAGGACTGAAAGTCAAAGATCATCTCACCCTCCCAGACTCCAAGAGCCTTTGCCCAGGGAAGTGATGCCTTATCCTCACATCCCATCCTGGTCAGACTCCTCAGATCTTCCAGGATGCACACACTGCTTTCAATAAGGTTCATGTCTTTTGTTGCCCCCTAGCCCAATAGTCCTGAATCCTTGCTAGCATCCAGACATGTGTTGAATTGGGGGGAGGTGTGGAATGCCAGAGGCAGTTGTAGCTCTCTTCACAACTTCCTCCAAGAAAAAAACTACCTATACCTCAACAATATCCCCACTTTTAAGTGTCTGTGAAACCCTCCCAGACAGCCAGGCTTCTGTCTACCCCCCATATTCTTTGACAGAGCTGTGGGAAACATCACCAAACCTGGGACTCCATAGATGTCAGCTTCCTCATGGCTGTCTTCCCCATTTTTTTAGCCACAGGTGTCTTTGCCTTCTCCTTCTCTTTGGTCTTTTCCTGCTTCTCAAGCTCCTCTACGTAGGCATCATAGATCTCCCACTAGGCAAAGGTGAGATCAGAGAGATCATCACGGGGCATGATCTTCACCCAGCCATCTCCTCTTTAGCCTTTAGAGCTTGAGGAGTTGGTCATGTTAACCCCTGTCACATGCTTCCATAGTACCCTCTACTTGGCCCATTGTAATTATGTGTTCAATGTCTGTCTTCCCTGCTATCCATTAGCTCTGAACAGAAATCAAGAAGCTCTCAGGGCTCATCTGAGCAGACCTTATCCTGAAGCCCAGGGGCTGGGCCTTAAGCTGGAGATCAACATTGTTTAGCCTGCACTCCCTACCAGGCAGAACAAATGGGCAAACATCAGGCTAGCTCACAGTTTTGTTGGTGATTTATAAGACTCTGAATTAGGAAATTTTAAAAATGTCTCCCCCTGCAGAGATGGAATAAACATACTGGCTCAGGCTGTCTTTCTACAGCACTGACCACACTTTAGCATTAAAAGGAGATAAACAAAAGGTAAGGAAACCCCTGCTAATGGTATTTGACAGCAAGAGAAGCCCAAGGGTAGTAGCAGAGGAAGCAGCAAGGATCTGTGGCTGGGAAAATGCCCCAGATCACATTGTGTGCTTCCCAGAGCTGGGCAGTCACTGCCACCTGGAGGCCAGGTAGGCACACCTTATATTTAATAATTCACTCATGGGCTAGGACTCCATGCTGCAAAGTACTTCAATGTTTATCTCATTCAGAATCCTCCAACAACCCTGTGAAGTGGCTTGTCATCCTCCCTTGTCAGAGAAAGAAAGGCATTAAGGGTGACGTGGTTTGTCCAGAATCTTACAATAGAAACAGCAGAGTTAGGGCCTGAGTTCAGGTCACCTGGCACCATATCCCGTCCAGATCAGCGTGGCTATCCGGGAGAACTTGAGGGGAAAGGAGGAGGATCTGCAGGAAGACTCAGTCTGCTAGGAGGGCAGGGCCAGAGTGCTAACACTTCAGGCTCAGCTACAGGGTGCCACAGGCTCCAGAATCCATGGGAACAAACGTTTTCCCCTGGCCCTGGAGGAAGCTCCAGAAGCCATGCCTGTTTCCAGCTTGGACAGCCTTGCTCTGGGTACATGTGGCTGGTCCAGTGCTCACTTGGTGGTGACCTATCACCTGAAGTGTCTTGTGTTCAGAGCTTGGATACTCAGGACAATGAGCAGGGAGGTGGTTGGAGGAGGAGGGCAGACAGCCAGAGGAGTCCTTGGCCAGGCCATTCTCCTTTGCTGCTGAATGAGACAAAGATGCACGGGGGGGTTGGGGAGTGGGGGTGGAGGCAGTGATGGATTTCATGCTGACCCAAGGTCTTACCTGATTGGCTGTGGCTGAAAAGTTTGTCCTGGGAGGAGGCTCCATCTGGCATTCTCGATCCTAGAGATCAATGACAGCAGAAAACCCACAGAAAGCCCTCAACCCCTTCTCACTTAACCTACAGTACATCCTTAGGAGAAGAATTTTGGTTGGAGCTGAGGGAGGGGTGGGACACAGGGCTGTGGAAGTAAAGGGAGGCTGGGACAAAGGATTGAATGATGAATTTGAAGCCCACACTTTTTTCCCACTCTGGCCTCCTTCAGAAGAAGATGAAGCTAAAAAACAGGGGCTGCAAAGCCTGATTGTGCCAGTTTAACCAAGATAAATTCCAAGTGAGGGATTGACAGATCTGCAAGAAGCAAGCCCTAGGCACAGAGGTCAGCCTCTGGCAGGCCATTGGACTAATGTCCCTCACCCTGAGAAGGCTTCTCTCTAATACTGGGGTCTCTGGCTTCACCAGGGGAGTGTGCTCCATCCCCGTTGTCTATCACCCAGATTACCGGATGTCAGAGTGAGCACCACACAGGTGATGAGGTCCTGACAAAAACTTACCCTGTAGGCCTCACCCTCCATCTGCAGATTCATCTCTGTAGAACACCACCCTCACTCACATATATGAATCTCTTACCTAAAACCCTGAGAGGCTCCCTCAGTCTGGTTCTCAGGATCCTCCATACTTACAAGTCAGGGAATCTTTCTGGCCTTTTCCAGCTAGTCTACCATCAACTTCAGTCAAACTGGCTCCTAGGTCCTTTGCTCCAGCACATTGTGGCCCCCTCTCTCCTCCCCAGGTCCTGATTTCTACCCCTCTTCAAAGCTCAGCTAAAGTTTCAGCCTCTCAGTGGAGTATTGGGGGCTCTAGCCTCCTTGCTACTCCCTCTGAACTCCTGTCTGGATGGCTTACAGGGACCTGAACACACGGTCCCAGCTCTCCTTGAAGAGATAAACTATGGTGTCTGCCCTCTCACCCCTGCAAGGCTGAGGGGTGCAGAGGCCAGGGTCAGGTCTGATTCTTCCCTGCCATGCACAGTGCAGAGCTGCAAAATAAAGGGGCTGGGATGGGGGCTGCTCTACCCGAAGAGGGTTGTTGAAGGTCTGTGAGGCCCTCTCACTGAAGTTGAATTTGTTAGTGAGCTTTCGTTCCTTGGGCTGCTTAGGAGTCATCAGTTCTTCTTCCATCACATTTTCAGCTACCTAGAAATAAAGACCCAGAGGACCAGGACTCAGCTGTGAGAAGGAGGTGGCAGGGAATTGGGAGTTGGGGGGAGTCCTGTGCTGGGATAGGATGCAGGTAAGAGAGAATGATGCTGCTGGATGCATTGGCACCTGCAGTCTCTAACTTCTCACTTCAGCATCCCTCCTCCCACCCCTGAGTCATCCCTGAAGTCTCCATCCACAGCTCATGCTGAAAGGGGAGGATGGAGTGTAATATTATACTGTACCCCAGTTACAGGCACATCGGTTTGACTCTCAGCTTCAGTTTCTGCTTCTTTGGGCTCTTCGTCTTCTTCAAAGTTTTCTGTATCTGAAAGCATCACCTTGACAGACTCCTGAGAACCTTGGTAGGATATTGTCAATGAGCCCAAAGTGCAGGACTGCTCCCCCAATCTCTGGCAAGGAGGGCCTTCTTAGGTCCTGCCTTTCAGACCCTGCCTGTCCCCCAGGTTCTCGTTGGCCTGAGTATTCATGGATTAGCTCCCAGACCTATTCAGGCAGCCAGCTATTGTAAAGGCTCTACAAAGTGGCCTACGGATCTACTCCATAGAGTGACCAGAGAAAGGGGATGAGGCTCAGGGAAGCAGCCTCAGGCTGGCCCAGAGGTCTACCTGCCACTAACTCATCGCGGTAGTGCTGTCGCCGTCCTTCATCCGAGTCTTTGGGGACCAGGTTCCCAACCTGGCTGAAGTGAACTGCTAGTTGGTCCACAAAGCCAATAAGCTTATATGTGCCTTCCTAAGAAGAGAGGGAACTGAGTCAGAACAGGAGTCCCCAAAAGGGTTGGAGTCAAAATGTAGTCTGCCTTCATTCTCTGAGGCCAAAGACAGTCCATCTTGTTACAGTAAATATAACTCACCGAATTCTCAGTTAACTGGAAGTTTTTACTGCATTTCAGTTTTAAAAAGAGGAAGCAAATGAAATCAAATATTTTTTAAAGTTTCTGTCAATGATTTGTTTTAGAATACCTTCCTTTTCTAACTTCAAAGAGCTCCAGATTTACGTATCACCAGCTCGGGTGCCTTGTCTCCTACAACCATGCCAAGGAATCCCAGTTCACCTGCCTCACCACTGACCCTGGTCAGATCAGACATAGTCATCAAACACATGTGGCATGACCCTCTCTCCACTGTACTTAGTGGGTTCCAGGGCTGGATAGATCCTCAGAGACAGTCAAATTCCCAATCCCCCTGTTCCATACAAGAGGATCACAGAGATTCAGAGAAGGTTTGGGTTTGGCACTTGTCCAGGTTGCACAGCAAATGAGAAGCAGAACTAGGCCTAAAGCCCAGGCAACTTTATTCATTTATCCTTCAGCAAATAAGTTTTGAACAGCCAATATGTGCCAAGTATTTTCTAGAGGCCGGGAATACAAAGCTGAGCAAAAGCAGACACAGTCTCTGCCTTTACAGACCCCACGGTCTGGTTCCTCTGGACTGCCTCCTCATTGATCAGCCTCCTAGCAACCAATAAAATTAACTTTGAGAAACAGGGCTTCTTCTTCTTTTAAAACAGTTCTGTCCAACTCTTTCAAGTTATACAGAAAATAATTATATTTCTATGGCACACTGGGGTAAACTCAGCAGAGGAAACCAGCTCACGGGCTCCAGCTGTACCAGATTTACCTGCCTATGGAGGGCTAGAAGGATTACTATCACACAGGTTGGGAAGCTCTGCCTTAAAAACTCACCACCAAGCCCTTCCTCTCCCAGAAACTCAGATGGATGGAGAGACGGGACAGTGAGGTGGTTAAGAGCATGGTCTTCGGAGCAGGTAGAATTGGGTTCAAATCCTTATTCTGTCCCTAATTATCTACATGACCTTGGGCTT
Source organism: Galeopterus variegatus (assembly GCF_000696425.1). NCBI lineage: Eukaryota > Metazoa > Chordata > Mammalia > Dermoptera > Cynocephalidae > Galeopterus > Galeopterus variegatus. The sequence continues at coordinate 155,651 of NW_007726254.1, forward strand.
AACAACCTAAGCCCTAATTTCTTCACCTACAAAATAAGGATAATTTGCACAATAGTTGTAAGTATTGAAAAATAATGGAAACAATCTGTTAACACAGTGCCTGACACATAGTAAGTCCTCAGTATTAATGCTCCACAAAAATAGTAACTATTATCCTGATGAATTTTCCATATAGGTGTCATTTGAGATTTCACCTTCATCCTGTCCCCAGTTGACTGCAACCTTCTTCAGTTTAGGAAAGAAATTCAGACTCCATTGCTTCTGTGAAAGGAGGGGAGGCATGCCTAGATCAGAACCATATGCCTCCCCACTCCAGCACATCAAAGGAAAGCAGCAGCTCTGAAGACTGTTGGATTTCTCAGGGCCAAAAAGATGGAGACTAGCTCTGTTGGAGAATGCCAGGTAGGCCTGGGAGACTGTTGGAAAATTGGGTAAGGTAAGCCTTCCTGGGAGCTTAGGGCTACCCATCTGGTAGTTGACTCAAGGGAGAGTCAAGAGGAGTACATTGAAACCGACAAGGCAGCACCAATCCTCTGACTATAGCATGCCTTCCATGGCCAGCACACTGAGTCCTGGAGAGACCCTCTTTCAGATGTCCAGAAGAGGGGGACAGGAGCCCGTAGAGTGCACCATGCTCCGGCATAACATCAGGGAGGGTGAGGCAGGTTCCCTTTGACCTTTACAGGTTGCCCAAGGGAGGCCATTAGCATAACTCATGAGCAGCACCTTTTGAGAAATACATCTGGATTTGTTACAACCTCTTTGTGGAGAGGTTGACTACACAATCTTAAATAAGAAGCAGTGTGTTTAAGAAATTTTTCACAAAAATAGGTACACAAATGTTCATAGCAGCATTATTTACAATAGCCAAAAAACAGAAACAATCCAAATGTCCACCAACTGACGAATGGATAAATAAAACATGGTATGTTCCTAAAATGGAATATTATCTGGCAATAAAAAATGAAGTACTGACACAAGCTACAACATGGATGAACTGAAAACATGCTAAGTGAAAGAAGCCAGTCACAAAAGACCACATCTTATATGATTCCATTTATATGAAATTTCCAGAACAGGCAAATCTATAGAGACAGAAAATAGTTTAGTGGTTGCCTAGAACTAAAAGGGATGGAGAAGTGGGGAGTGACAGTTAAGAGGCGTGGGATTTCTTTTGGGGAAAGTGAAAATGTTCTAAAATTGATTGTGGCAATAGTTGCACAATCTGTGAATATACTAAAAGCCACCGAATTGTATACTTTAAATGGGTGAATTGTATGGCATGTAAAGTATCTCAATAAAACTGTTTTTTTAAGAAGAAAACAAAAAAAGAAACTTGTTGTCTCCAGGGAAGAGGACAGACCAGGGAGGGAGGTTTGATTTTCACTGATTTTCTTTTCTTAATCTTTTGCAATTTTGTACCATGAGTTTCTATTATACATTCAAAATTTAATACATATTTATTTTTTAAAAAATTTTAAGCAGCAGTGTAATGTTGCTTTGGAGTCAGACAAACTATTCCAAATCTTGCTTTGAATCTTGGCTGTGTGACTTGTTTTATCTAATTTAACCCCAGTTTCCAAAAAATGAAGATAGTAATAGTTCCCGTATCAAGGAAATGTGAGGATTATATGTGATATCCTATGTAAAAGATCTAATATAGGATCTGAGACTGGCGCACAGTAAGCATAGAAAAAATGGGTCTCAAAATAATGAAATGAAAAGCATATGCATCACTTCCACTTTAGCTCAGAATGTACCTTGAAATTCTCCTCAGTCCATTCCCCCAGGAGCTGACCTTGCTATGGCTAAAAACAGTGTTGTCCTCCATAAAGACATGCCATATACATGTCTATCAAGTAAGTGAGAACTTGCCCCACACTGTGTGTATTAAAGGAAGGCCCTGACAGGGTCACCTGCCTGCTTGGCTGTGAAGTCGGGAGATGCTGGGACCCAGAGCCTGCTGGGACTTTCTCTAAGGCAGGAATGCTGGGTAGGGGTGGGGGAGGCCAGCTCCTTACTGTCCAGAAGGGAGTTTGTACTCCACCCAGGTGTCTGGCTGGAAGAAAACCCAGCTTCTGAAGACCCAATAGTTTACATCAGTGAAAAACATGTTATACATATTGGAAAAGTATTTTTCTAACCAAATTATTTATTTCAAGATTCTTGAAGAGAGTGGCTCTGCAGGGCACTTGAGACACTGTAATTAGCAAGATTACAAGGGAGATTCATAAAGACATTTCAAAAATCTCTGGAAAATTCCATGTAAAATCTCAGGATTCTAGCCAATTCTAGTTTAGAAGTAATCTCTTCTAGAACAGCAGAGAGGCTTTTGNGAAAAAATGGGTCTCAAAATAATGAAATGAAAAGCATATGCATCACTTCCACTTTAGCTCAAAATGTACCTTGAAATTCTCCTCAGTCCATTCCCCCAGGAGCTGACCTTGCTATGGCTGAAAACAGTGTTGTCCTCCATAAAGACATGCCATATACATGTCTATCAAGTAAGTGAGATAATGGAAACAATCTGTTAACACAGTGCCTGACACATAGTAAGTCCTCAGTATTAATGCTCCACAAAAATAGTAACTATTATCCTGATGAATTTTCCATATAGGTGTCATTTGAGATTTCACCTTCATCCTGTCCCCAGTTGACTGCAACCTTCTTCAGTTTAGGAAAGAAATTCAGACTCCATTGCTTCTGTGAAAGGAGGGGAGGCATGCCTAGATCAGAACCATATGCCTCCCCACTCCAGCACATCAAAGGAAAGCAGCAGCTCTGAAGACTGTTGGATTTCTCAGGGCCAAAAAGATGGAGACTAGCTCTGTTGGAGAATGCCAGGTAGGCCTGGGAGACTGTTGGAAAATTGGGTAAGGTAAGCCTTCCTGGGAGCTTAGGGCTACCCATCTGGTAGTTGACTCAAGGGAGAGTCAAGAGGAGTACATTGAAACCGACAAGGCAGCACCAATCCTCTGACTATAGCATGCCTTCCATGGCCAGCACACTGAGTCCTGGAGAGACCCTCTTTCAGATGTCCAGAAGAGGGGGACAGGAGCCCGTAGAGTGCACCATGCTCCGGCATAACATCAGGGAGGGTGAGGCAGGTTCCCTTTGACCTTTACAGGTTGCCCAAGGGAGGCCATTAGCATAACTCATGAGCAGCACCTTTTGAGAAATACATCTGGATTTGTTACAACCTCTTTGTGGAGAGGTTGACTACACAATCTTAAATAAGAAGCAGTGTGTTTAAGAAATTTTTCACAAAAATAGGTACACAAATGTTCATAGCAGCATTATTTACAATAGCCAAAAAACAGAAACAATCCAAATGTCCACCAACTGACAATGTAGCAAGTCACTGCCATTCCAAGAAGAATATAGAGGCCCTTGCCCAGGAGAAGATGACTTACTTTGAAGCTGTACCTGACAATGTTCTGGGGTGCATGTGGGTTATTGGCTGTCAGGATCCGGGTGAACTCCTCTTTTAACTCCTGAAGGAGAGAAATACCAAGAGGATCATACATGAAGGGCCCCCATGCCTTCTGAGGTTGGAAGGAGCCCCTCCCCAATCCCCCCAGCATATCAGTAGACATCTCACACCTGAGTTCTGTTCAGGCTCCTAATCAGTTCTATGGAAGAACACATCTCTGAAGCTGGACAAGGTAGAAGCAGCAAGGATAGAAGGTTGCTTACTCACCGCATCAGTCAACTCCAGCTGGTCAGGGGGTCTAACTGTGGCTTTGGACTGGGTCCATTCATCTGTCCCTTCTCCCACTTCAGTCCCTGAATCTTCATCCTGAACCAAAACCTCACATGAGGGTTGGGAGTGTCTGATTTACTGGGATAAGCATGCAGTGCTGCAGGAAGCCTTTTCAATGACAAATCCTCTCAAAAGCCAAGCTCTGCCCCTTGTACGTAGAATACAAAATATATAACAGACCATTCATGGAAGAGTCCAAAGGAACTCCTCAAGCTAGAGTTCTCATTGCCTGGAAGATCATGGCCACCTCCACCCTGGGGGTCAGGGATAAGCTGGAACATTGTGGTGGATCTTTGGCCCCAGTAGGGGGACCAGAAGAACTGGCTCCTCCCTGCTGCTTTCCATAAAGCCCAGAAGCTAATGCCTAGGACCAGCTGCCCAAAGCAGGGCTTTACGCAAAGTGGCTTAGACATAAGAAAGGACATAAAGCTGTTCTTTAAACTACTTCAACTCTAATTTATATTTTGCCTTCCAATCTGCCATCTTAAGGTTCTCTTAAAGCAATACTCTCTTTTCTTGCTTACCTTAAGCCTCACAGTCCCATTAGGTCCTTGGAGCAAAAAAATCAAGGACTAGAAATTTTGTCTTTCTCTGATAGACAAGTTAAACACCTTGCCAAAATGGCTCATGACATATTTAAAAGAATGTTCAGCACCGGGCCGGCCCTAAAGCTGTTCTTTAAACTACTTCAACTCTAATTTATATTTTGCCTTCCAATCTGCCATCTTAAGGTTCTCTTAAAGCAATACTCTCTTTTCTTGCTTACCTTAAGCCTCACAGTCCCATTAGGTCCTTGGAGCAAAAAAATCAAGGACTAGAAATTTTGTCTTTCTCTGATAGACAAGTTAAACACCTTGCCAAAATGGCTCATGACATATTTAAAAGAATGTTCACCCTCACTAGCAATCAAAGACATGCAAAATAAAACAATGCATTTTTCACCAAGAAAATGGCAAACTATAAAATAAACAACCAAACAAAACTAACATCCAGCATTGTGGTTGTGAGAAGACGGGCATCCATAAATTAGCACAACCTTTCTAAAGAGAAATTTGAAAATATTTTTCCAAGCCTAATAACTGTTTATACTCTTTGACCAAAATTTCCATGTGCAGAAATTTATATTAAAGAAATAACCAAGAACATGTCCAGAGATTTAGATGTACAGATGTTTGTTAGAGGATTGGTCACAATAGTGAAAAAGAGGAAACAACTAAATGTCCAACAATGGGGCATGGTTGAACAAATTACGGTATGGTCCTAAGGGATATATGGTAAAATGTTATGCAGTAATTTCAAATGATGCTTTAAAAGTATATTTATTAGCAGGGGAAGATACTCTATTTTATGTAAAACAGGTTATAAAATAACATATATCAGGCCGGCCCAGTGGTGTACTGGAGAGTGCGCCGCTTGGGAGCGTGGCGGCGCTCCCGCCGAGGGTTCGGATCCCATGTGGAGACCGGTTCCCGCTCACTGGCTGAGCGCAGTGCGGGCGCAACACCAAGGGTTGCGATCCCGTTACCGGTCAGTAAAAAAGACAAAAAGGAAAAAAAAAACATATATGGTTTGATTACATTTAAAAGTAAATAATATAATTTTTATATATGCATAAAAATATCTGGGAGGATATAACATCAGATGTTGACTAAGAGGTTATCCCAGGGAGGTAGGTGTAAGTGTGATTTTAACATTTTTCTTTTATCTCGTTTGTATTTCCTAAAAATATATAGCTAATATTTTCAACATGAAAAATGCTATTAGCATCTTGCTGAGAGACTGCGGTGGTCTCAGCACTTACTCTCTTCCTGGTTCCTCTGCTTATGTTGATGCTCTGAAGGAAAAACAGAAACAGAAGGTAAGTCACAGTGAATAGACATGGGAATATCATAAACAGAATTACAGGGAGGCTCCGTCCAGGGATCTTGCAAACAAAGGACGTGGAGCTTTCCCAAGTCTCAGAAACAGTGTCAGTGGTACTCTCCGTGGCAACATGTGCTTCTCAGCCCATCCAAAGAGGTCCTGTATCTGAGGCAACCCCATTTCAGCGTCAGTGGACTGACCTATGAAGAGCAACCAGGTAACTTAGCACTGGGCATTTTTCATTTTTAACTAGTTCAACAAACGTTTTAAAAGCATATTTTAAGTGCTCAGCTCTGTACTAGTCAATAAGGGGAGTTCAAAGGCATATTATATTCATAAACACTTATTTGGGATGAACATAAGCTCTTTTTGAGCAGGTACTTTGTTTGCTTTGTACACTGCTGCATCCCAGCATCTAGAACAATGCTCAGAACATAGTAGGTGTTATTGTATAAATGGGTGAATGCCATCGAAACCTATTAGTCATCATAACCCTGGGAGAACTGTTTTTCCTCTTTGGGCTTCAGTTTCCTCATCAGCAAAATGCATCGAATTAAATACGATGACCTTCCAGTTCTAACATGCTAAAATTTTATGTTCTCAACAGTGGCTCTCTCAATCCAATTTGATAAACAATTTGTGGAGGATTTATTTATGTGTCAGACACTAACCTAAGCAGCGGACAAAGACAGAGAAAGATGAGGTCCCTATCGCAGTTTGCTCAGGGTCCGTGGAGGAGAGATGAGTGTGATCAATGCTCCTTGCTCGCTCGCTCGCTCGCTCACTCAACATATGATCCTTCAAAAGCTGGCTCTGTGCCAGCAATGGAGATGTGTGTGCACGGGGAGCTGTAGGAGTGCACGGGGCACCTACCCAGCCTGGGGTGCACAGCAAAGGCTTCCCAGGGTGGCCGATTCTTAGCTGGGTGTCAAAGGACAAGTATGCATTGATTAGATGGAGAAAATATTTTTCAGAAGGAGAACAGCAAGTACAAATGCAAGAAAAGAACAATGACAGAGACAGTAAAATGTTCCACCAAACAAAAATTCCACAGTGTATATAAAGAAAAGTGTTTCAGATGATCAAACACGAGGGAGATGAGTGGGGGCTGGAGATGTGAGAGAGGAGCTCTCGGAAGAAGCAGGCCAGAACACTGAAGGAGGGGTCAAGGCAGCAGAGGAGCCAAAGAAAACACGCTGGTGGCAGCGTGGCACATTGGAAAGAGACCTCTGCTCCCAGCTCTGTCACTGGCCACTTATCTCATCTTGGGGAAGTCTCTAGGGCTTGATTTCCCAAATGCCAGGTGAGGGAGTTAGACTAGATGGGCTCTGTAGTGGATTGAATGTTCCCCCGAACTCACTGAAGCTTGAATTATGTCCCCCAAGTTTTATGTATTAAAAACTTGGCCCCCACTGTGACTATTGGGAGGGTGGGAAATCCTATGATGGTAATTGAAAGGTGGGGCCTTGGGGAGGTGATTAGATTGTAGAACCATGCCGTAGTGATTGGATTAATAATGGTGGTCAGGGGCGTGGTTCTGAGGATTTTAAAAAGA